>NW_027103929.1:0-112481 GCF_902728285.1 Clytia hemisphaerica
ACTGAAATTGTGAAAAAGTAGAACGCTCTAGTCAGCTAACGTGGTACATTTCGAAAACTATTAAACTATGACAGGAAAATGCAAAAGATTCAGGTCAATAGCTGTCTTGGGTGGCTAGCGCTTTTGATTTTAGTATCCCCGGTAAAAAATCTTATGTGCTGTGAATAAGAATTTTGAAAAAGCGCGTCTGTGAGTACTCATTTTCAAATTTTTGAAATAACAAAAAAACACTTTCTTGAAAATTTGAAGTTGGAAAAAGAACTGTGAATGGTCCTATCCGACAGCCCTGCCTAAATCAGCCCAAATAACTGATATGAAAATTTTTTGTGTTATGTTAGTGTTTACAAACATTCCCTCTCCAAGTTGAACAATAAACTATTGCAAGGACTCTCAAAACAAAACATCTAACAAGATGACTATGATGTCAAGATTTCAATTACTGTAATGTGATCAAAATTAAGTGTGAGTTGTAAAAATAATAACCACTATTATTCTGAATCTGTTGCTTGTACTTAATACGTTAACAATTTACCGTCAACTGCTCCAACTTGGGACTATCTTACGCAACATGGGACGGCCATTCCACCACCATTTCACCGAACCTCCAAAGTCATTTGATTTGAGTTTAATGAATCGCGTATTAAAAAATACACGATTTCTCTTTAGCACCAAGTAGGCTTTTAAATCGAAATATGAAAAAAATCTGTATTGTAACACGCGCTAATGTGAGCGTTCGACGTCACTCGCGCAGCAAGTTACACACTTGCTATATTTTGTTAATCTCATCTGGCGGTAGTCGGTTAGGCGACGGGCGTTCTCTAATTCTCCATTCGGCGTCCGGTCATTTTAAATGAAAACAAAAGTTAAAAAGGGCACGCTATCAGTGAAAGTTATCGTGACATGTTATGACAGAAAGTATAATTGATAAACTTGGTGGAGTTATCAAAACAAATTTGTTGTCAAAGAGATTTAACAGTAAGTGAAAATACAGGCCAGATATCAACAAGTCCCATGCAGTTACATCAATATGCCAAAAACATTTTTTTCAACCACCTTCACTTCAAGATAGGCCACCATAGAATGAACTTCCTTTTATAGGATGAACCATATTCATGTGGCTATTTGAGATATTTTACTTGAACTAGCCCAGAGAAAAATTATAAACCTTTATTATTTGAATGCATGCCTTTTAAATACTCAAATATAAAAAAATTAAAACATTTTAACTTGGTGTATTGATGTAACTGCCATGTTGCGTACATTCGCCCTAAGTTGGAGCAGTTGACGGTATGTAATAAATAATTACAGTGAAATCGGGGTAACTTGCATCAGTAGAGGCTAACATGCATAGCCCTCAAATGAATGACCTGGCTGGTCATTAAAATTAAATCAAAACAAACATGGTAGAGTCAAACAAAATCAAAACACCGGACATGACCAGTCCGGTGCATCTGGTGTTTCTTAATTTTTTGTTTCATAAATGTCCGGCGTCCAGAATTCCCTGTATGCAACACCGGACTGACACCCGACTTATTGCGTCCAGTGTAGCGAAAGGATACTTTTTGCCACCGGACAAATACACCGGACAGTCCGGTGCGTCAGCAGGGTCCTAAAAGAAGTACTGTAAGTTGGGCGATGGGAATTTGATGTTCTGTTTACCGTCAACCGCCCGCATGCTCTTGAGCCGCCGCTCAAAAAAGTTCATTATTTCTTAAAAACTCATTATTTTCTTCTTTTCCTGTGCCAAGCTATCCAAAACACTCAAAGTGAATCAAAAATAACATCTTCGCTAACAAAATGAGTAAAAAACATGATTCCAATCAGGTCCGCTTATCGATAACATAGGAAAAAGTTTTCAATTGATCGAGGGTGGGCGTCTGGTTGATACCATGAGTGGTCCTAAATCCGACAGCCCTGCCTTATTCCGAACCCCCAAATAACTGCTATGAAAAAAACTTTTATGTTTACAAACATTCCCTCTCCAAGTTGAAAAATAAACTATTGCAAGAACTCTTGAAACAAAACATCTAACAAGATGACAATTAATGTGATCAAAAGAGTGTGAGTTGTAAAAATAATTACCTCTCAATATTATTCTGAATCTGTTGGGTTGCTCGTGTTTAAAACGTTAACAATTTTGTATTAACCAGACGATGTCAATCGAACGGAATCGAACGAAAATTCCAATCGAATCAATCGAACGCAATCGAATATCAATCGAACGTAATATTCTGGGTAAAATTCGATTGATTTGATTGATATTCGATTACGTTTGATTGATATGCGATTACGTTCGATTGATATTCGATTACATTCGATTGATATTTTACCTTACTCATTGATCTGTAGGTCTAGCTCTGAAGATGATTTTAAAATTCTGTAAAAAGCCTCTTGAAGCCGAAAGATAGTTCTTTCCGAATCATTTTATTTTACTTTGTTTTGATTTGATCACGCAATCTCAAGTTATAAGATTTCAAAGGTCTGCAAAATCGTAACATCCGGTCAACTTTGAAACCTTGGTGCAAACCGGCTTTCCAACTTAAGACCCCCAAATTTTCACCAGTCCCTCGCAATATATGGTTGTTACACAGACTATAGTTTACGGGCCCGGGCCTGCCCAGTTTAGCCTGGACTACAAAAACTCGTGTTTAATCCCCTGTGGAAGCTTATGAAGACCTTTGACTATCGGTAAACCTACATGAATCGAAAGCTGAATCCTTTTTCTTTCAGAAAAAGTTTACTTCAAAGGATATAAAGGCAGCCCCATTATGCGCCAAGCCATAGAAGAGACATAGGTCACACAAAATTTTCCTCGCCTCGAGAAAAATTTTGTACGGCTTTTTTTATGTTTTGGTCACTTGATCGACGCATTCCATTTATCGAAAAACAAGCCAATCAGAGTTGACGATTTTCCTGCGGCACATTTTGATTGGCCGATATCAGCGTAACGGGTGGCAACATGGTAGCCAAAGAAGCGATAATTTCATTCAACTTGCTTTTTTGGTGGTGAATGGAGGCTTTGTCAAACTTTTTCAAGTTAAGTGAATCAATCTAATTTTTAAACTTCAAAAAGCTTTTTAGAAATTTGATTGGCTTGTTTTTAATGTTTCTCTTGGACCAACCAGGGGTTGAGTGACTTCAAATCTCTAAAATAGCCCTTCAAACAATCTTACTTCTTCCCAAATATTTTCTAGAATTTCTGTTGCATAATCACCTCATCAGCCTCTAATATTCTGACTTGTGGTGATAGATACTAGGTTAGAATTTCATAGCTATATTTTGTTTTCTTCAGATTTTGATCTGGGGGATGGACGGTTCAACAACAAACAATCGACGACCAAGGAAAGCTAAGCTCGACCAAAAAAGTTACAAAATGCTTGTCAAATTACTTTCATGAGGGACTGATTTGGAACTAGTTGGAACACATTATTTAGTGAAATTCTCCTCTAAAAAGTCATTAAATTCCCAGAAATTTATTAAGTCCCAAATTTGAATTTATAAGGTAAAAACTGAGCTTTATTCAAAGTTTCCTGATGTTATATGGGTATTGATCTTTCCCAGGCATGTCCTCTATCCTTCCAATGGAGTTATAAAAGCAAATAATGGCCTAAAGTCCTATTTATAAGCCTATATTTCCGTTGTATCTCTCTATCTAGAGACACTGGAATTGTATCAAGAAGACACTTAGAAGAAATTTATTAAGTCCCAAATTTGAATTTCTAAGGTAAAAACTGAGCTTTATTCAAAGTTTCCTGATGTTATATGGGTATTGATCATTCCCAGGCATGTCCTCTATCCTTCCAATGGAGTTATAAAAGCAAATAATGGCCTAAAGTCCTATTTATAAGCCTATATTTCCGTTGTAAACAAGTCCGAAAATTTTGAAAAATTACCTTCGGCGTCTTTGATCCCGATTTCTAAAAAGAGAAAAAGAGAAAGTGTTTATGAAGTTATATTTTTCTTAAAGCTCTATCCTTCCCTGAAAAAGTGTTTTTTAACAGAATTAAAAAAGCTTCTTTAGTTATTGAAATATTTGGGATTTTGTATAGGAAGGTAAAATTTTTTCGCAAATCTGACGTCAATTCAGTTTCTCCGCGTTGGAACAGCCGTGATGTTGGCCTGCATGATCTGCATTTTCTAGAAGAATCCAGGCTAAAATGATTCATATCATCTCGTTCAACTCTTCAAATGTTGAACGAGAATCAACGTTAATCAACAGAATCAATTAGTTGAACCAGTCGAATGCATAAGCCAACCGAACGTAGTCGAATCAATCGAATCAATCGAATACATTAGTCAATCGAATCAATCAAACACGGTTGAATCAATCTAATCCATCCAGGAGGCACTAATCGAACGCAATCGAATCAATTGAGAAAATCGCTGTAATATTCGATTGGCATTCGATTGTGTTCGGCAATCGAATTTTAATCATTCGATTGCGTTCGATTGCGTTCGATTGCGTTCAATTGATTCGGCGTTCGATTCGTTCGATTGACATCGTCTCTGGTAATAAAAAATTATGTTTTGTATAAGAAGCGATTATTGTTATTTGGTTCAATTGGTTCAATGTATCAAATCTCTCACCTTGGTATCTTCGTTGCGTCACAGCGAAAGGTTTGTTTTTATTCTAATTTGTATCTTTGAAAGACCCCATCGGATTTAGGTTAGGGCAGGGCTGTCGGATTTAGGACCACTCACGGTATCTCATTATAAATAATAAAAAGCAATATCCAGTCAGCTTCACGAGTTCCTTTTAATACCTTCACACATGACTCAAAACAATCAAAATGAACCAGACATGACGGACCAAGACAGACATGCCAGAAAAGGACCAGAAGACCAGAACCTACCAGAACTTCTGCAGGAATTTTCTACAAAAAAAATGACTTTTAATCCGATCAAAAAATGTGCCGATAATGAGATTTTCGAGCGCGGACTCTGAGCTATGTGTTTACTTATGACGTAGAATGTGTAAATCACAGAACATGTTGAAGACAATATTCAAATTTATGTTATATTTCAATGACCGCTGATAATTGATTATAATGGAAATGATAGAATACATTGTCACTTTTGTATTTTATATTCTATCAGAAATTTGATTTAATGGAAAAATAAGATAAAATCGAAGGATTAAACTTGAAGAAAATATACACTTTGACCCGAAATGAGGGAAAACCCCTCGAAATTCTTAGAAAGCCCGCATTGTTGTCTTGGCTCCGAGCAAGCTCATACAAACAAAATGGCGGAATTTTGAATGTTTTGGAGTATGGTGGTAAGACTTTTGCAATGAGTAAAATAAAGGCAAACCTGCTAATTCTGATGGTCTGATGATTAAAATTTTAGGTCTAGGGTACTGTCACAGAGTTTTAAGTTTCCTTACTACAACTTTGAAGTTAATTTTGCTTGGGTGCAGTGAGATTTCTAGGTAAAAGAATTGAGTTTTGGCGAACTCAACAGTTTTTTGAATAGTTGTTTCGGAGAACGCAACAGCCTATTAAATAACAAATTACATACATACATACTTCCCCTCAGCCAATAAAAACATGATAAATTATCTTGTCTCTAGGTAACTGCTGTGGAGTAATTAGTATACCATGAGATCGGGTATGCATCATATCCAGATCATCAGCAGTGAGAGGCGGCTAGCATGCATAGTGCGGCCAGGCCCACTTGATTGTTTGGTTTGTGTCCTAGAAGCTTTGAAAAATGGGTCGGTCGGTCGGTCAGTAGCTAAAACTGGAACCTTTATTTCATTTTCCCAACAAAACCTCAATTTTTGAAATTTCTCAAGCAATCGTGCAATCCTGGAATCCAAAGAAATAGCCTAAAGACGACCCTGGACACCGCCGTACATTGCGCGGTGGAGTCCGGTGGGTGTACGGTGGTATTTTAGGTAAGATCGAAAACACCGTACAACACCACCGTACAGAATCCCACCGTACACAGAATTGCCACAAATCGACTTCCCACCGTACAATGTACGGCGGTATTTTTCGTGTACGGTGGGACATTTACGGTGGTAAAAATAGGTTAGGCTCCGCCCACCGGACGCCCACCGGACTCCACCGTGCAATGTACGGCGGTGTCCAGGGTCGTGCCTAAAGCCTGGATCCAAAAGGCACGCGCCGCGATCGCAAGATAACTTCTAGTTGGAGATTAAGGCGTTCGCGGCGTGTGCTTAAAGTATATAATACAGCTGTGACTCTCTGCTTTTAGGTGCTTAAATATTTTTTTTAAGTACAGGTTACACCAGGTCAGGACATTTTCTGTGTGCGAAGTGGATGTTGTTTATAGAATAATCAAAGCAGTCAGTTAAAAAAGAACCGCAGAGGTAGTTGTTATCATGTGAAAAGGAGGTAAAATTTTTCCGACTCAAAGTGAAACACTTTTTCTCAAAAATTTAGAGTCGGTCGGAGGACACGAACCAAACTATCAATTGGGCCTGGCCTTAGTTCATTTGTTTTGAAATGTGGCTGCTTTGATTGGTCAGTCATTTGATGGTATGCAAGATTCGCTCCACGCCAATGCAAGTTACCCGATCTCACGTCACAGTAGTTAATTCAAAAGACTGATTGCATTTGCCAAATTAAACATCTAGGAAAAATGCCTCTCAATCAATCGATCAATGTAGCAAAAAGAAGTACCGTAAGTTGTTCTAATGTCAACATCCCTCGTCTAATTTTGACACCCTTCTTTAGAAAAAAAGGAATGATATGAAAGCTTGAATCACTGATTGAAAAAGGATTATTCCTCTAGACCACTAAGCAAAGAAAAAAAGTTTCAACCTTTCTATAAATTTCAGCTGATAAAAAGGGTGTCGGAATTAGAGGAGGGATGTGGACATTAGACCAAGTTACTGTAGACCTCTTCTGTATAATAAAATTTTATAACCGTAATCTGGTAGTTAGTCACACTAGGAAATTAAGCTTTCAGAAAAAACAACATCAGTCATATACAGGATATATTTCAACAAGAAGGATGAGAGTTACCTGAATCAAGTTCGCAAGACAATATTAATTAAATCTTGAAAGTTGGAAAGAAAATAAAACGTGCAGCAGCCAAAATCAACCAACCAAAATTTGTCATTCAATTCCTGAGACAGCGCTTCGATTTTTAAGGCCTTGTTTATATACGCTAAAGTAAAAACAATAAATCCGCACATGTGAATGGGTCATTGTTTGAGGTCCGGCAAAATTTCCGGGAGATAGCCTACCCAATAAGGTATCCGGCGGTGTGCGGATCTAGGTGGGTTCCGCCTCCCCCGTAGATCTTTTTCTTGGGAAGTTGATCTTCAAATTAGTTTTCAAGGTTGGCTTGGCTCAAATTTTTTCATCTATGGCTCAAATTTTAGGCAATTTCTCAAAGTTGTTGAAAATGTTAATTTCATTAAAAAGCGCCAGGTTATTTTTTCCTGAATCCCTTAAGAAGTTTTGCGGCGCATTTTTTCGCTTGAGAGTAAAGTAAACGATATAGCGTTTTCGCAGCATTAATCTTTGATATTCATTTTGGCGGGACGCTAGTGTGACTAACTGTCTGGCATTTTATTGAAGTGTAATGTTGTCAGTCTATGCTGAAAAACTTCTATATATTAGGATTAGAAACTAGGCTACTGTAGCCTTACCTCTCTATCCTGCTCTATCTTTCCCTCAACAACAATACAATGCTGAAAAGTTGACAGAACGCATCATGACAAGTAATCCCTGAGAGAAGTTTATATTGAAATATGCAACAAAAACGAAAGTTGTCTCTTCTACTGATTACTTACCTCGCGCTCCTTCGCAGCTGTTTATCAAATTTCCACCAATGTAATGAAATTGCAGCATTTCATACGGCCCTTATTTTTGGCACCTAGCTATAAGCAAAAAGCTCGTACCCAAAAATTTTTAAAATGTCAAAAAATGAAGGTCTTCAAATCTCTCTAAAACCTATTTTTATGGGAAGCTATGGTATTTTGTAGAAAAAAGCAAAAAAAAATAGAGCTTAACCTCGCTTTAGAAATTTTTTATCGCATTTTTTAGGTTTTTGTAAAATCGCAGGCCAAAATAGGAGAAAAAATCATCAAGTTTTGCATTTTCTTCTCATTGACTTCATTTTTAACCCCTACTTTTAACCATTTTTGAAATCTACATAAAATTTCCGACAATTTGATATATGACATGCATATGTTCCCGAAAAATCAACATAGGCTAAATCTGAGCCTGCTGCTACGGTACTGAAAAAACTGTTTTGGAATGATGTCCTTATTACAGGGTTTTTTTTCAGGTATAGATTCAAAAAACTAACCAAAAGGCCTCTTTTGCAAGCTGAGTCAACTTTCTATTGGACTTGGACTGGTTAATCTACGATTTGAGGCTTTCAAATCCATTTTTTCACTGACTAGTACTAGGTCAGAGTTTTTGTCACGCCGTGACGGAAAATTTTCAATAGCCTGTAAAAATCTATGAGAGTGGAATCAGGTCTTAATTTTCTCCATGAAACATCAACCATATAGTGTTAATCAGAAACCTAAAAAAGAAATTCAAAAATCAACCCACAAGATTTTCTCTAGCCCTTTTTAGTTTTTGTCACGCCGTGACGGAAAATTAGGGCCTATGTCAAAATTCCCCTATCTTTTCGTCAATTGTACTTGAATTGAGATTTCTTTGCTTGAAAATTCTTCAAATAGGTAGAGTATATCAGAATATGCAAAAAATGGAGTCAAAAATGCAGAATTACAATGAAATAGAGGTCCTGCAAGGTGGATTTTCTCATTTTTGATCAAAATGTTTCGTAGGCTAATTTTGGAAAAACCCGGTTTTTTTTTAGGATTTAGCTCATGTTTTAACTTTCTAAGTTTGTTTTTCTCATTCTAGTATGTATTTCTGACAACTTTACATTAAAATTATAATATTTCTTACAAATTCAGGAAAATAATTACATATTTCTCATTTATGATTTTTAGCGTTTCATCACTTTTTTGGCCAAAAATGGGTCATTTTTAGGCCGAAATCCAAAAAAACCGGAATATTAACTTGAAAATAACCCTATCATGTTATATATCAGTGGAAGCAGAATTTTGAGTAGATTTTGAATATCCAAGTTTCATGTCTTGAAAAAGAACTCAACTCAAATTATTATGCTTTAACAGCTAAAAATAGACATGGGTACGAGCTTTTTGCTTATGGCTACCTGTGGCCTCTCAGTGCCTTGCATAGCAGGTGGCTGTAAAATCTCACCCTTCATATACCATAGGTTCGTCTAATATCGACATGCGTCTTGTTGTCTTGACCAGCTGTAGGCTGGTCTTCGAAATAGAAAATTAAACATAAACAAATACATTACATACCAATCAATCACTAAATTGTACTTTCCCTATCACATCACAGATTATTGTTGATATATGAGAAATGTGATGTGAAGTGTTATTATGTTTGAAAAGAAAACTTGACAATGTAGTCATCACTAAAAAACTAATTACAGTAGCATATCCTTTTTAAAAATAACTCTTTTCAAACGAAACTTCACAATATTGGTTCTAAAGTAGGTTGAAGTAGGTTGAAAAAAAAATTTTGTAAAATAGGCCAAAATTGCGGCACAAATCAAGAAAAACACTATGTTGATAAAACAGCAGCCACAAATTTGTTTAATGAGTAAAAATAATTTCTTTCAGATGAAACTCGTAGCAAAAGGGTTTATCCACAAAATATCAAAAATGGAACCAAAATTATTGGGTCATTGGGCTAGAATTGCGGCTCAAAGTTGACGATTTTTTTCATATATGCTTTGATTGAAGCCACATTTCGAGCCCATTGAAAACCCTGCAGCCACAAATTAAACCCCATAAGTATCTTAAGACCTTAAACTACCAATTTCAAGAAAAACGGTTAAAAAATATTCAAGTCTTAAAGCAGGACAGCACATAAGCCAACCCTGAAAATGCCAACTAATACTTATATGTGACAGCTCAGAAGGTTATAGTTAAAAAAAATAGTATTTGCAGCCACAAAATGTACACTCTTTCTTAAAATAACACTGTATTGTGTCAGATTGTGTTTGTTTTGCTTTAGGCTTTGCAAATATTCATGTTTCGAAAACAAAACCCAACCTGGAATGTGTAAATTGATAATTAGTGATTGAAGTATGATTGAAGCCACATTTTAAGCCCATTGAAAACCCTTCAGCCACAAATTAAACCCATAAGTATCTTTATCAGACCTTAAACTGCCAATTTCAAGAAAAACAGTTAAAAAATATTGAAGTTTTAAAGCAGGACAGCACATATAAGTCAACCTGTTGAGTGAGCCACATGACATACAGCCACAAAACCTGCCCTCACTTTGCCATCTTATATTTCAAGACTGAATCACTCAACTTCAAAGAGGGCCACATTTTTGGAAAGCTCATCAATTTCCTTATTTTATGGAATTTTGTACTACACAGCGGCTACAAGAATGTCAACGCTGTGGGCTAAAAAGTGGTTGTGATTGAAAACCTCACTTTTTGGGGTTCTATTTTTGAATGCAATTTTTTTTATTGTGAACCAAAAATAATAAAAAAACCGGTTTTCTTTTGAATTTAATGTGACCCCCACACTGGCCATCACGACGTGCAGCCTCTTAGTGCCTAGAGCGTGTGTTTGTGATAAATAAGGAAAGGGAAACCAAGCCGACTAAGCGCACAAATTATTTTTATCACATGACTTGAAGCGTAATAAAGTTGTAAAGTTTTAATGATGGGCACAAGAAAGTTTGCATGTGTTTCATGTTTCATTATGTTGTGTAAAATTGCTTATAATTTTATCAATCGAAATTGGAAAACTTTCTACGTTTGGTTTTTTGCACAAACCCCTGTAACTATGGGAAAGGGCCCCATTGCCAAGATGTTGGCTTGAAATCGAAAGTGAAACCACTAAATGCGAAAGTAAAATCGGCCCGCACTCCAAATCCCTGTAACCTTGATATAAGAGTTTTGGTCTATACGGATTGTAGAGAAGGATTAAAATTTTCAATTCATAAAAACCAGAAATAATTCAGAATAATTTTATCCTTGGATCTCTTTAAAAAACAAGTCCTTTAAAAAGAAAAAAAGAATCTACTTACATTCAATTTTTGAGGTTCAATTTGTTCAATTGATACTATCTGGTTTAAGGGTTTTAAATGTTAATCTAGGGTTGAAAGGTTTCATCAACTTACATCTGACACAACTGTTGGATGGCACTGGGTGGCAGCATACAGTAGGATTAGAAATTCAAAACAAGGCCTAGTGGAATGTTATGTTTGAAGAAAACATAGTTTGATCATTTTAATATTTTCAATCCGTGTATACGTATGTACTTTAAAATGAAAGAAATGTGAAAAATAAAAAACATTGACATTGTGAGAATGGGAACCGCCTACCCTCAGATCAATTGCTATCAACTAGCCTTATTAGCAGTTAAAACAGATGGGTATACATTTTCATGCACAAAAAGTGATAAGGATTTATGTAATTTAAATAATGAAAGCGGCCTTGTAAAATTTTCTTTGTAGCAGAATTTTCTTTACTTGAAAAAAAAGCAAATTTTTTTATTGTTGTTGTCAGGCACGATAACAGGTTGGGATATTTTATTCATGCCCTACTTAGATTGACTAGATTGAAAAGTCAACTTGAGTCAAAGTAAATTCTTTCTCCAGCTCTTGATAGCCTTTATAAAGATTTTTTTTTTTACGATTTCAGCAATAAATAAGATCAATTTGCTATACATTCTGTCTCTCTCAACAACATACTTTTCAACATGAAGAATAGTTTATCAACGAAAACACCTTGAACTATAATTGAAACCAAATGATACATAAAACATCAGGTAGGTTCAATCATTAATTTTTCTTGTGCTTTTAATCTAATGAAGATAGAGCATAATTCATTTCGAGAAAAATTATTTTACACCTCACCTGACCATGGCCCATGGGCCCCCCAGCCCACCCTCTCACTGGCTAACACATTATTCAGGCTCATCTAGGAAATCTTCCTAAATTTTCGCTTTTGTGTGTTGGGGAAGAAAGGTCCTATTCTGAAGAGTATACAATTTCCCCAGAAAGCCTCTTCTAAACTTTACAGATCATCTAAATGATGACGCAATGTTTTGAGCTCCAAACCTGACCCTAACTGATAAGATCGAAATAATCAAAAATCGAAAATATCGAAAAGGTCAAAAAAGAAGAGTAAAAAAAATCCACTTTTGGCCATCCACAACCCCGACCGAAAGGTGACTGAACCACCCCTACCCTACCCAATTGTTTATCACGGGAATTAACTACTAAAAGAACGACAAATTACGCATGCGTGTTAATGCAGAAGTCTCATTTTTTAACTCTTCGTAATGGGACCTTTCTCTGACTGGTTGAATTTGACAGAACTCTTACTATTATTTCTTTTTTCTTTATTTCAGTGTCATTTGGAAATGCGTGACATGAACCTTAGCTTTGAAGATGAGCTCACTTTCTCTCCAAAGCTTAATTCGTTGAGCTTGAAATTAGCTAGCTCCAACAGAACATCAATTATGGAGAGATCACCAAAAGAGAAAGAAGACGGGCTAGATTCGTCCTTTACTTTCCAGCCTGTGGTTGGATCGAACAGTTCAAAGATCGTGGCCAAATTAAAAACAGGATTTTGGGAGAGACAGAAACTTCATGTTAAGAGACAGAAACAAAAGGTTAGTTAACTTTTTCGCTCGGTAAAACATGCTATCAGAGAAATGGTGCCCAGCTCCCCCAAATGGAGTAATGTTTATTCTTTTTCCCGTTTAATTAGTACGGTGCGTATCGAAATGGGGCATCCCACAAGAATAATAACCACTATACCACTACTCCAGTATTTTTTTCTCCCATGGATTTTCTTCTTGGGGAAGTTTGCATAGTTCGGGGGGGGGGGGTGACACCTTCCAAAAAAGTGAAGAAGGGGGGGATCAGAAATTTTCACTAAAAGGGGGGGATAGCAAGGAGGGGGGTCGTTTAAGAAGGGGGGCTTACATATATTGTAGATTATTTTCCAGCACTGTTATGAAATTTGGTCTGCATGAAAGGAAGTTCTTTATTTTCACTAAAAAGTGGTATATATTTGCCAGACTTAATTTTTCTTTACTGTTTCCCTTCCTTTTTTACCATAACAAATTTAGCCCGAAATCCTTGGGGATAGGTATTTTTAAAGGTTGGGGGATCATTTAAGAAGGGGGGGATCAGACCCCTTTCCGCACTATGGTTTGATAGACAAGAGTAAATTCCGCTTTTCAGCAAAATCTTTGAGGGCTAGTTGTCATATTTTCTCAGAGAGAAATCTTTGCTTCTATAACTGAGATCATGATATTTAGATTTAATATCAAGATTCTTCTAAAGCCTTTTTTAGGCGGTTTAAAGAAGGGCTTTTTATCAATACTCCAATATGTAAAATGAATGGGTTGGCTTTTTAGATTCCTTTTGTATCTATGCTAAGATATGAATTAAAAATAAAACCAGAAGCAAAAGTTTTTTTATAAGAAAAATACTTCGTAGGTGTCAATATGATGCTTTTTTTTAAATGAAGATTGTATCATAGTTCTGGATGTTTTTTATATCAAACATAGATCGAACAAGGGCCAAGCACGATTCATTCTGACCATAAACGAAATTCTTCCAAAGATCTGAACGAACCACACCCTCCTACCAGTAAACAAGACATTACAAATTCGTACTCTGATGACACATGCCTAAAAAAGAAACAACAAAAACTGATTAAAAAGTCATCCAGCCCTTACACTAAATCACTAGACGGGTTATCTAGCTTTAAAGAGAAACGGAAAGAATTAAGTCAAGAGCTAGCGGCTTTTCGTAAGAAATACACCAAATCGAAATCACCAAACAAAACAATCACACAAGACACAGCTATCAATAGAACAGACAAGCTCGACACCCTCTCTGGTAACATTGATTCAGATTCACCAACAACATCTTCCAAGACCAATATAGTTGTCGTTTCTCCATGCAAAGCAACCAAATCCTGCTCACCACCACCGATGCGATCCAAATCGCCAAACAACTATATGACTTCAACCAAGAGTAAAGATATGAAATTAGCAAGTGATGATATCACACCATTGCATCCGAGAAGTGGGACATTCCCACCCGCAGGGGCTGTTGTTTCGTATAGGACGAGAACGGATCGGATGGACTTTGAACACCAACGTATGATTCGTACTAAGAAACTGGCGTCTGAAGCTTTGAAGGTAAAGTGTGATAAAATTATATTAATCAAATTAAATCATGGAGAACAGTGAAGAGAATACTCCTTTTGATTAATCGATTACTAGCACTTTTAATTCAGAAGAAATCTGAAGAAATGCAATTCTCATTTTAAATAAGACTCCAAAGCTGTTGCGTTCTCGGGGGTGTCGGAAAGTTTGTACGTAGGAAAGCAGACTTTTATGGTAGAGCAGTTATTCATAAAAAGAAAATGAAAAGATGTTACTTCGTAAAAAATTGTCCTCTCCTACACAACCGACAACCCTGAGAACACTACTCAGAGTCTTTTATAATCTGTTTAGTAATATCATGCTAGACTTTATCTAAAAACACACGCATCTAAGACTATGTTCAGACGTTACGGTTTCGTGTCGCTCCGGTATGGTTTCCGTTACGCATCGAGAGTATTCATATTGGTTTCGGAACGTTTTGGAGCAAGAAAACGGAGCAGCTCCGTTCCGATGAAAAAAGTGGAGCGAAACCGTTTCGATCCGTTTTGCTTTGTAACGTTTTTTTTTAACGTTTTGAATTTTGACGTTCACACTTGTTTTCGGAACCGTTCCACTTCGAAACGATACGAAACCGTAACGTCTGAACATGGTCTAAGAATTAAGAGTGAAACCATTTTCCTCAAACCCCATTTTATGCAAACTAGGCTGAAAATATGTCTTAAGGTTTATGACTGCGATTTAGAATGCCCAGAGACCTTTTGAAATACTTATACACTTTGTAATAGCCTGTTTCATCGTCTTATACGATTGTTGAACCTTATGAGACAGACACACGGGACTACAGTCTAGTATTTCCTACGAATTTGCTGCTGCTCTCAGATCAATGTGTCGGTTCGATAATAAACGTTGAAATTAGAAATGCTATCAAGCTATTTACAATTTTGTTCAAACCACTGCAAACCATGATATTTTTTTGGCTTGTTCTTTTTCAGGGTAAAAAAGTGTTCGTGTGTAACGGCCCTTATTCCGTGTTACGTAACGCTCTCCGTAAACGTGGCTGGATCGAAAAATACTTTAAAAACGTTCCCGCGTGTTGTAACGAAGAAAATGACGAAATAAACACCGAAGAAGGAGAGATGGAAAACGCGAGAAACACCTCAGATGAGAACCATGATGAAGTAACTGAGGACGAAGGAGAGCAGGAGATGACTGCGGTGGAGAGTCAGGGAGATTTTGAGAAAGTATTTTCAAGTGATAGTCAATATGGTATCATGTCACGGATCGTACGTAATTTTTCACCGACTTTAATTTGGACCTTACGTCGAGACGATATCATGTTCCGTCTTTTACATAAAGAACAGATCGTCAATCATTTCACATCTGCATGGACTTTTACCACAAAGACCGGACTATGTGTGAATCTACGGAACATGAGCTCCTTCGATTCGAAAGATTGGAAATCGTTTTTCCCGCGTTGTTATAGACTAGGTTGTGAAGAGGAGAGAGCAGACTTCATAGACGATTATAGGCTAACCATGGTGCAAAGTTTATTGAAGATCATCATTGAGAAACATGAAGAATGGAGAATGATTGAAATCGATAATGAACAACTGAAACAGGATATGCAGAATAAATGTTACGAAGATTGTTTAAAATCGAACGGCTCCAGCCCAGTCCCTCCAAGGAGAAGTAGTAAGTGGATGTCAACTTTCGTGAAAGAAATTGTTCATTAAGAAGTTCATACCTGCTTTTTTAAATGAGAGGGATGTTTTAACTAAGTTCATTTTTCAACTAGCTTTCTTTAGCTATTTTCTTTTCAATTTAAAAGGGAAGATGCGCAAGTGTGAGCATAAACTATAAAATGTAGATTACTGCTGTGACGTAGAAAAATATCATATACTAAAAACACAGGGTAATAATACTTTGTTCGTTTGTATAAGTTTTGGCCGATTTTTTTATCTTTGATCATGCAGACACAGGTCGAATTCGTCAGTCAAATAAATTCTCTGCAGCGTTACAAATGACAGGATGTTTTACACATTCATGTAAATTTCAATTTCATTTTACAGAACCACGATTGTCACCGACGCAAGTGTCTACCATTTTACCTTCTAATGTTATCAGCCTCGTTTTGAGAAAATGTTACGAGTATTTGGATTACCGTTGCCATAGAGATTTGGATGTGATGGACGACTATGGTGAACGTTGCATGGAGGAATTACATTGGACCACCATCTTGAATAATTATAATATGATCATCGAGTAAGTTCTCACTCGTGGATTTTCTGCAACATGTAGCATAACCAGGCCCGGTGGAGCGGGGAGACTGGAGAGACTTCAACATCCCCACTTTTGAGCAAATGAGATTTTTTCTCTCAAACTCCTAGCGAATTTTATCTCATTTTGAGCCTGCAGCCTCCCCACTTTAACAGTTGTTCCACCGGATCCGATAACAATGCTCTAGATATCTTTGCACAGATATCTTATATAAAACACTAGATGGAGCTACTCCACGGTGTTCTAAATCTACAGGCTTTGCAAGCGTACAGCGGCTTTGATTTTGTGGGGCTGAATTTTTCGAAGTCTTTGCAGATTTAGAACACCATGAGTTACTCTCTCACAAAAACCACCGCCACAAAAATGTTTTAATAACGCTGAGAATAAAGCAACTTAACACCTCCCTCCGGAAAATCTAATTAAAGTGGAAGTACTAACATCGCCATTCTCATGAGAGTTTAGAGTTCTATACAACGTTAAAATACTCAAAATTGTCAATCTATTATTTTGGTAAGTGATTGTCGATAGAGCTTGCCCATTTTTTTTCAAATTCCAAAATTATCCGTCGTCCTTGCTGTTTGTTAAGTACAAATAGGAAAATGCAGGGAAAAAAAGAATTGCCTCTTCTAGTATCTTGTTGTCCATGAAAACAGCAATGATTTGGTTAGTCCACACATCTCACCTAAAGCACGTTTGAAATTTTAAGTTCCATGTAGGGTTTTGAGTTTTTGAGGTTTAGGATTTAAATTCATTCCCGTATAAGCAACCTGCGTGGTATTCATTCAAACGCGACATTTACCCCTAATGTTTGTAAGAAGCAGTCTTCAAAATAAACGTTTAACGGTGCTACATCATCAAAAGTATTCAATAAAGCGTAACTCTAGCGCAGGGTGCGTAACAATCTTGGGGCAGGATGTGTGATCAAAATCTTCCTCTTCTTTTTCCTAGATCGAACGCCATTATCGCAAACGCCCACCAGCACGTCGAAGAATGTCATGAACTCCTCATCGAGATGGAGAAATACTGTCCACAACTCACCATCGACGGTTTTCTCAATATCTGGATCTTGAAGCCTGGAGCCAAGTCACGTGGTAGAGGGATTGAGGTGAAGAATAATTTTCATGAGATTTTGAAGACAGTTGGATCGAGTGTGTCACTGAAAGAAAATAAATGGGTTGTTCAAAAGTATATTGGTGAGTGGATTGCACTTTTCATGTACAAGAATGATGATATTATAGTGCTCGGAATAGAAAACCATGAACTGCCAAATGTGAACTGTCTGAAACTTTGCGCTTTTAGATAGATAGTGGGAATTAACTCCGACCCATTAAATTTACAGGCAATTCCATTTCGACCAAACTGGTATTAGTACATACAATATAAATTATACACAAATTCTAGTAGTGTTGAAATTGTATGGTCTTGTACGGTACAAGTTCCAATAATCGAGAGGTTTTATTCCCGTCGTCGTGGCCGTTTAATAGCGAGCATAAGGATTTTTATTCTTTAAAAAATATTTGCTTTTAAAATGTCATGGCTCCGCCCCCCCCTTATTTGGGGGGGGGTGTAAATCTAAAATCGGCCTAAAAGTGGGTGGGAGCTGTCTCATTTTTTAAACTCAGGGGGGGCCTAAAAAATTGGGGGACCTGATATAATATTTTTTTGTTTGGTTTTAATGTTCTGTTTTTAAATATTCTACCTGAACCTTGAAAGTACTTTTTGCAGGGACCTGAACCTTTAGATTTCAACTGGGACCTGAACCTTACTGGAAAGTGGGGGGACCTAAAACTTAGGGGGAACCTAAATTTGATGGGGGGGGACCTAGAACCCCATTCGGAGCCATGAATGTTGTCAAACGCACGAAGGTTTCTAATCTCCAGGCAGATTCTGATATTTCACGCATGCCATGTGTTCACTCTAAATGGCTCCGTAATAAGTTATACCCGGGTTGGCGAACCGCTTTGATCTTCTTTATCTACATTTGGGATGAATATTAAATGAGTTTTGAGCGCAATGATTGGCGAAAGCAAAACAATCGCACCAAAATCAACCAAGTCCCTTTCGCTTTCGTTTTCGTTTTCGTTTTCAAGCTTAAAGGGACATATAAAAAGTACTGACGAAATTTGTAAACAAACCGTATGTAGCGGGATACAAAATCAAAACAAATGTCACATGTCAAAATAAAAAATAAAAACAAATATGACTGATTTTGATTGCTTCAATTGTTTTACAAGTTTGTTTAGGACACGTGATTTTAATTGTTCTCTTTAATGACATGTGGTTTGCGCAATGTGTACATTTTACTACTTTTATGTCCCTTTAAAGCAACATGGTTGTGATTGTTTTGGCTGATTAGCCAGATCGGATCGACACTCGTCATATCCCTTTAGCAGAGCAGAGCGTAGTATGCGCCAAATGGATGATCTGACGAGATTAGAATGTTTCATGAAATTATGTATTTTATTTCAGAACGGCCATTCTTGGTGTACCGAACAAAGTTTGACATCCGACAATGGTTTCTTGTCACCGATTGGAATCCTTTGGTCATCTGGTTTTACCAAGACTGTTATGTCAGGTTAGTAATCTTGTATGTTCTATTCACGAAATGTGCTCAATAACACATAATACAGTTGATGAGTTAAAGGTTTTGTTTTTAAATAAGAGTGATATCGTTCGCTTACTCGTCAATTTTAATTCACAAGCTTTTTGATATTGAATTGACACAGATGTGGAGCAAGATTGATCAGAAAGAGAAAAGGAAAACATTTTTTCCTTATCAGCACTATATAACAATAGGCAAACAGTCTTCCTTGTAAATTCATTATCAGTTCCTTAAAAAGCCGACCGCGTCGCTAAGGGTTGATAGATGTGTTGGTGCATGTTATGTTGGTTTATTTTTGGGTTGATAGATGTGTTGGTGCATGTTTGTTAAGATTTGTATTTTGCATTTTCCTATAACTGTTACAAAATGTTACACCCTAACTGCTATGTTGATCTTTATCTCGAATTATTGTCCAAAATAACCCAATAATATTCGTAACCTGGAAACTTGATTTTCTCTGCTACGCCATAGAAATATATGTTATTAAGCGTAAAGTCTAAACTTGCGCCAACTGGGTACCGCACTTAGCTCTAGTTTAGACGGCCGACTTTCTGCCCTGCCTATTCTAATTGTTAGAGTAGGCAGAAAGAGGGCACAAAGTTGGTTGTTAAAATCTTTGCTTGGAAAGGTTTGAAAGAAGACATTGCATTGACGTCAAAAGAGGGCTATGCATCACTTTAGACAGCCCGCTCTACAGCCTGATTTAAAGTTGGGATAAAGTGGGTTGTCTAAAGTCAATGCATTGCCCTCTTTTGACGTCAATGCAATGTCTTCTTTCAATCTTTTCCAAGCAAATATTTTAACTGCCAACTTTGTGCCCACCTTCTACCTATTCTAACAGTTAGAATAGGCAGGGCAGTAAGACGGCCGTCTAAACTAGAGCTTATCTTCCGTTGTTGTCTTAATTGCTCTGGTATGAATCATTTTTAATACATGTATTTTTCCGAGCTATAATTTCTATTTCCTTTTCATATCCCACAGATTTTGTTCACAAGAATTCACTTTGGACAAGTTCGATCCGCAAGTTCATTTATCAAACAATTCCATACAAAAGCATTACCGCAATGGTATTCGATCTGACAAGCTTCCTGATTCTAATATGTGGTCTAGTGATGAGTTCAAAACATATCTTCAAACTATAGGTAGGTAGCGAATAAGATTTGTATGTATAAAATGGTTTAGCTTAGTACCTTTTCTCCTCAGGTTTAGTTTATTTCTAGTAAGAAGGCAAGGTGTCAACTAGTCAGTCACATAGCCATGCTCCGCATATTCAGACCCAAGTTTGTATCCCAAATTTACTCGTTTTTCAATTATCTTTTGAATAAGCCAAAAATCATTGATTTTCGAGCACTTTCGATTTAGGCTAAAACATAGATTCTAGGCCTAAAATACAATGCCCAAAATGAGCAGTTTGGGCATCGATTTAGAAAAATCGGTCAATGACCTGAGATTCTGTAAGGGTTAAGCTGCCGAAAACCGAAAAAAAAACAGAGATTGGAATCCCTTTCCGAGCGGAGCATGGCTTTGTGACAGACTAAACTCGATTGTGGGTTTTTTACACAATTTTACACAAACTTAAAAGGATACGTTCTATTTTTTTTCAAACTAAAGGTAGATTGTAAATATCATTTGATATTTATTATACCAATGTTCATCGATAGCTTTTTAAAAATGCCAAGAAGATCTTCTCTCTATCAGCTTATAAAAATAGCTGGGTCTTCAACCTGAACTTTGTCAGACATAATTTAACTTTTCGTTGATTGTTTTGCATTCCTGGATTTTTCTTGAGCTCCACTGAGCTGCAATTCATTTAGATCGCTCAAAATTTTTGTTAATTTGTATAATTATAGACGTCAAACACTCGTAATGTATTATTGTATTGAAGAATAGCTGACTCAGCGTTATTTCAATTTTAGGAAAAGATACATCTTGGGACAGTAAGATCTACCCTGGAATGAAATCCGCCATCATTGGAGCTTTACAATGCTGTCAAACGTCTTTAGAATATCGACGAAACTCTTTCGAACTTTACGGAGCCGATTTCATGTTGAGTGAGAATTTAGACCCTTGGTTGATTGAGATAAATTCGAGTCCTGCTCTAGGGGCCAGTACGCCGGTGACAAAGGAATTATGCCGGAACGTTATTGAGGACACGCTGAAAGTTGTTTTAGATCGGAGGGAGAATAAACAGGCGGATGTTGGTCGTTTTGAACTTGCTTTTCGGCAGCCGTACATTGCGCCACCCTCCTACATGGGGTGTAATGTCTACATAGAAGGAAAACAGATTTCAAAACCGAAAGTAGCTAAAGCTCCGGAACCGAAGATTGAGCTTAAGAAATCCGATGATAATTGTGATGATACCGGAAAAGAAGAAGAAGAAAGTATGGTTGCCGTAAGAACAGACATTAAAAAAGTAAAATCTAAAGAGACGTGTGAAAATGTGAAAACCAAAACAACGAAATCTGCTCCAAAATTTGTTTACGAGAAAAAGGAGCCTCAGAGAATCGACAAAACTCGATTGGATGGCATTATCGAGAAATTAAGTCGAAGATCGAAAGAAACAAAGGAAAAAATCGAAATAATCGAGAAAGCGAAATCTTCCTTTGTTGCTCCTCGTATCGAGAAACAGTCGATGAAACAAATCGAGAAATCGGTTTCTGCTCCGAAATTGATCGATCGTGACCCTCGAGAGAAATTATCGATAAACTCACATCGAATAACAACGTGTAAAGACGAACTTAAGATCAATGTTACGAAACCGCATTCTGAGAAACGAAAAATGAAATGGGATAAAATGGAATTTTTGAGAAAAAATGCTCCCGTGGTAACAGAATGGGTGAATGTCGATTTCTCAAAAGCTGATGTACTTGGTCCCACCATATCCAGCTGCCCTACCACCAAACATACACAAACATATTCCATACCTTCCAATAACATTAATAATAACACCATGACAATCTCTATCGCTGAAGTCATGGAAAACCAGACCATTAAACCAAGCCTTTCCACAAATTGTGGAAAAATCAATCGACGAAAATCGGTCGGTAAGAATGATAGTTTTGAACCTGTCGTAAGTCAACAGGTTAGTCAACTTGTTAATTGTTATAGTGGTGTTCAGGTTCAGCCTAATGACTCTACGTTTGATGTCTTATGTCCGCAGGTCGGAAGTTATGACTTCAGAGTTCTTCAGCAGAAATGTCACCAAGCTTACAGGCTAAAGAAAACGAAAAATAAACAAAAATCAAATATGACATCATCTACCAAACTAGCTTCTAACATGGGAACGAGGTCAAAACAATATGGTATCCTGGATGCGGAGGATGTTTCTGGTGTACGACAGGTGCAAGGGAAGTATAGACAATTGTTTTTGAATCCGAATCAAAAGGAAAATGTGCAACACTTACGACTCGAGCCGTCTTCCAATAAACAGGAGAATGAAGAAACATGAGGATTTTTATTTATAAACACATTTTTACTAACCAATACTATTTTTTAAATAATACAACCTTCACTTGAACATAAATTTTATGAATAGCATTTTATTTATTGGATTTTTTTTAGTGTAAGACCTGAATGACCTTATTTTGAAATCTTTCTACAAAACACCATACGTAAAAACCATTTCTCATCAAGATGAAATTCGTGAATTTGATTTTATTCCATCCAAATTCAGCACAGTCACTCTAGTCTCATACTCTCCAGTCTAGCATACTCAGTCTAGGATTGAAATTTCGAATACAAAAGCTAAGGTGGTTCAATACAACAAATCAAAGGGCTAGATACTCACTCCTCCACTCCACTCCTCCTCCTCCTCCACTAACCTTTATATATCCCTGGACCAAGCTATATCTACCATATTTGATCGAAGTTTTTTTTGGTCAGCCTAAGCTGAGCATTCAAATAGGTAAAATTCAGTTCTTCCACCATCATAAGACGGCAAAAAAAAAATCCGATTTCCCGATCTCACTTTGATTTCTAAACTTTCTTCCGATCGGATTAACTTTTTGGGTACTTTTAGCGTGCGTTGTTTTTACAGATCATAATCATAATGTGGTGTTTCAAGATGGCGGCTCAAGCGATAAGTCAGATGTGATAAGTCAGTGTTGTTGTACCAAAGTATTTCCAGTGTAAATCTGTTGCAAGCTTCAATTTCTGTCATTTATTTTTTTAACTCGGCAAATCAAACACATGATTTTCATCAAGAGGATTCTTTTTCTACATCTTTTGAAGCTTTAAAGCCATTTGCTCAAGTTTTTGTTTATGTTGAATTTTCTGGTACTTTTTATTGCTGCTTTTTATTAGTTTTTGCAATAAAAACATATTTTTCTTGTTTGCCTCTAGGGGGGATTGATGGTGTTATAATTTTATTGGAATTTGATAAAGTTTACAAAAGCACAGCTACTGTCTAAATTTGATAAAGACTGGATGCAATCATGCTTTTTTGAACTTGGACGTGTTTGATAAGGCGAATCGCAAAAAATTGTTTGGTTCCTGTCATTTCTACTTTAAAAAGTGGGGGTCGTTCAGTCGGTCGGTCGAAAATATCTTTCTGTTAAGAAGCAGCTACATCTTGTTGAAAGGGAATTCGTGTGGACTGATCCGAATTAAAAAATTGAGAAACCGTGGTTAAGGGTTAGGGATTTGCACCAGGGTGGCGAAGCCATTTTTTTTAACTCTTTGGTCAGATATGGATATTGTCTACATCCAACAGAAAAAATGTATCATAACTGACTGGAATGAAATTAACAAAAAGTTCAATTACACTATGTTTCTCTTTTATTTTATAGTAATGAACTATTATAGCTTAATTGTTTGATGTCATAGAAACAGTGCTACAATGCTAAAGAGAAGTATACTTTGATCTTCTCGTGGGGGGGGGGGTTGGAGGAGCTCTCAGGCTTGTTTTAAATAATTTTAAATCAAGTTATCAAATGTTTCACATTTTTTGTACATTATTCAACATTTTTAGTCTACTCTGTTTCAGTACATCTCTTACATCTGTTAACCCACTTATTAAAGCTATCTAGCTAAGCTCTATTGGCTGACCTTCCAGCCTCGGCTGGTTTATTTGAATTGGTACCCGTAAAGAAGCCATTGCAGTGTTAAAAATTAGCGTCTAATTATTATTATAATGTAACAAAGTTCTAGGCGCACGAGGGCCTCTGGAACTGATTGTGATTATACAACGTATTTTACAATTGTCCTGTGTTGAATCTTTTCGGGTGTTTACTCCATGCAGTGTTGAGTCTTTCTTTGAAGACTTTGACTGTCTTTGCTTCAGCGACATCTTTTGGCAATTTATTCCAGGTTGGTATAGTTCGATAAAAGAAGGAATTCGTTTGTACACCACGGAGTCCATCGCTTCCAAAGTTTGGAATCATCTCAAAGTTGTGCCTTCTGTTTGGTCGCGTTCAACGGGCTATCTTGTTTGGGATGGTATCTTTTTCGTAATAGTTGATGTGCTTGTAAAGTTGGACCATGTCACAAAAGTGTCTTCTAAACTCGAGCGTAGGAAGATCTAATTCACGCAATCGTTCTTCATAAGACATATTACGACATTTTTGAACAAATTTTGTTGCCCGTCTTTGTACTCCTTCAATCAGATTTACGTGTTTACGTAGAAACGGAGACCATACTGACTGAGCGTACTCCAGATGCGGGCGAACAAACGTACAATACAATGTTTTAAATGTACTTGTACTCATGTTTACAAATCCTCGATTGATTATGCCAAGTATCGCGTTTGCTTTTTTGACTTGCTTTGCAATGTGTTCTTCAAATGTAAGTTCTGAGTCAATGAGGATTCCAAGATCTTTTTCTTCGAAGACGTGTTCCAATTGGCGTCCATCTAGGGAATATGGATGAGCATGTTTGATGTTTCCAAACTTTCCTAGCGTCAGAACGTGACACTTTTCAGGATGGAATTGTAATAGCCAGTCTTTCGACCATTCTTCAAGTGTGTCTATATCATTCTGAAGGGAAACAGAGTCTTCGATGCAGTTGACTTCTTTGAAGATTTTGGTATCATCAGCAAACAGTAGGATCAATGAGATGACCTTTTCAGGAAGATCATTGATGTATAGCACGAACAGTATTGGTCCCAGTACACTACCCTGTGGAATACCACTCACTACAGGGTCTGTAGTCGAGAAGGACTGGTTCACTTTTACTGATTGTGTTCGACCTGTTAGAAATGACGTTATCCATTTTAAGATTGAACCGTTGATGCCATATGCTGATAGTTTCTTGCATAGTCGACGGTGGGGTACAGTGTCGAAAGCCTTAGCAAAATCGAAGTAGATACTATCAACAACGTTTCCTTTCGAGATGCTCTCATAACATTTATCCAGATAGTACAAAAGCTGTGTCACGGTTGAACGGTTGTTAATGAAGCCATATTGTTTGTTCGATAAAAGATTATGATCGGAAAGGGCTTCATGATGTGTTTCCTCAGTATTGATTCCATTAATTTGCACACTACCGATGTCAAACTAACAGGTCGATAATTGACTGCCAAATTCTGAGGTCCCTTGTTTTTGTAGATAGGTGTGACATGTGCCACCTTCCAATCTCGTGGTAATGAGCCTTCAACTAAAGATTTGTTCATGATTACAGCTAAGGGTAGAGACAGATAGTCAGATAATTCTGCTAGTATCCTAGGGTGTATTTCGTCTGGACCGAATGATTTATTATGGTTGAGCTCTTTCAATTGATTCTGTACCATCTCCTCAGAGATATGAATATCTCCGATGGATGAATCAGTTCTCTTTTCAAATGCAGGAAGCTCACCTACTGCTTCTTTTGTGAATACACTGCAGAACTGTCGTTGAAGTATATTGGCTTTTTCGTGATCTTCATGCTTTAACGATGTTTTGACATTTGGTGATTCCCTAATGGCCCTACATCATCAAAAGTTTTCGAGGGAAAGTCGATCCAACGCTCTCGAAACATTTTACACCGCTATTAAGTAGTGCCACCATTAGGGTACCACTTTTCAAACAACTCCAATCAAAGATTTTGCTTGGCCGGGATTGAGAAACTTGCATTGGTCCAGGGTATATAAAGGTCAGTGCCCTCCTCCCACTCTAAAAAGTCAGATAGGAAATCCTAGCTAGGTCACATGTAATTTAATAGAATTTCAGCGCTTGATGTTAATCAGAAGATTCGCGGATCATACTCTCGCGGATTTTCGAAAACAATAGCAAATTTTTTTTTACGATATTCAATTTTTTTTGCTTGGAAGTTAGCATAAAGCACTCCATCGAGACTGTTCATCTAACGTTTCCAGATCATCTAAAAAGAACGACAAATAACTATTAAAAAGCGACAAAAAGAACGACAAATTTTTAAAGAACGACAAATTTCATATTTCGCCATCCACAACCCCGACCGAAAGTGACTGTACCACCCCACGATTTTGAGCCTCGTTGTTCTTTCTCAGCCATTACTTGATTTATTGTTTCAGCTTTCTTACGCCATTCTTTAAGCTGTTCATTAAGTCGTATATTATGTTGGCCTTTATCGTACTTTATGCAGGTTTGATTCCGTCAGCTTTTGCATAAATTTGTGTCCTTTAAATCCAACTTTGATTAGGCGCATGCCGAATCCTTTTCTTATTCATAAGGCGTCTGTTAGTTTTATCCTGATATTGACGTCTTTCAGGAGCTCCGCTACAAATTTATTTTTGTCATTATTTTTCGCTTTCTTCAAGTTTAAGGATGATTATGCTTACAACATGGTTTTGTTCTGGGACGGAGCCTGCGAGGGAAGATACTGGCACGCGGCAAGCGTCTTGTGTGAATTTCAACTACCATTTTGATCTCTTTCTTGCTCAACGATTCCGCTTCTTAGGGCACAGTAACCAATTAAGTTGCTTTTGTTTCTTAATCTTATCGACCGCCGGAGGCGGTTTCTTTCATAGTGGTACGTTAATCTCGTTTTGCCTTGGCTCATTACTTTGTCTGCCATTTACTTTCGGTTTTTTAAACTAGATTACCCAGGTGTTTCTCTTTTTTTTCCCTGAATGTCTTTTATTCGGAATTGAATAATCGAGACATGAAAAATGACTATATTGTAATCTGTTTTCAATGAATAATCTAAAATGTACTGTTTAATAATGTGCGCGCGCTCTTTCGCGAGCGTGATGCGTGATGGAAGGTGGTCGTTTCAGTGTGGTTTAGATCCACACTGTGACCTAGTATACTAAATGAGTTTACGAAAAGTGTGTGTAACGCAAGATGGTAGCTGAGCTGTTGTTCTCAATTTTTGCCAGAGGTTGATTCAAGGGATTCGAGTATTAAAGTTTGATTTCCTGCAGTTTTGTGACAAAAAATAATTTATTGTCTTTCGAAAAAGCAGTTGATGATACGTGGTGGTTTTAATTTATGTTTAAAATTTCATTTTCATCTATGATTGAGTGCGAAAATTAGACTATGTTATAGTCTAAGACGAAACACTATCTAAGAAAAAAGTCCAAAGCCGAAGAAAATTCGCAGATGGGTTTTTTTTGCCGAAAAGAGTAGTCGTTAGAGTTGCCAGTCTTCTTCGAAACTCTCCCACCGATTTTTTCCTATATACCGCCATAACGCCATACCGCTATATTTTCCCACACGGACGATAACCTCGTCTAGCGAAGATTAGCAGTGCCTTCCGATAAAACTATTTCTAGTGACTATGGTTTGACGTTCCAATCGAAGAAGCACCTTTATATACAGTGACTTTTTAACGAAAATAATTCTGACGTCAATTATTCAAAACATCATGTGACGTAAATTTTCGAATTTTAGAAGGCGTGGCTTTTTCTAATTCTACGAAAAAGTTAAGCTGGGAGCAAACCATCAAACATTTGAACTTTCTTGTTGAATAGTTTGCGCGGCATTTTCCAACATTGTCTCAAACATTTATTTTATTGTATTACAACGGCTTCTTTCTTTTGTTTATTTTTAAAATCATGCGTTCGAAATCATATTCAATGTTCGATTAGCAATGCAATGTCTTCTTTCTAGGGAAACCCCGAGTTGAATGTAAAGTAAAAAGAGAGTTTTTAAATATGCAATGCGCATAGGCAAATTTTTTTCCGTACATGGACGGGAGTATCATCGACGGTCGGGAGTATCTCATCTTTGTTGTCTGAAATAGCTTAGGTCAGGGTTGCTAGTAACGGCTTGTCACTGTGCCGGGTGCATACTCGGCACCTTGGGCCCTGCATGGTTGCTAGTAACGGCTCTAATTTCAGTCAGGTTAAAAAAGGGGCAATTTTACGCATATTATAATAACATTACCCCCGTCTTTTTTGTCATTCTATAAGTATACATTTTGTGTTCTGCTGTGTGAGTGTGGCTCAACGGATAGCGCGCTGGGTTTCTGATAAGAAACTTTTTCATTTGGTGGGTTCGAACCCCAGTCGGGTCGATATTTCAAGGTTTAAGATAAGTTTAAGATACTCCCGTCCATCGATGATACTCCAGACCGTCAAGGTGAGATACTCCCGACCGTCGATGATACTCCCGACCGTCAAGATGAGATACTCCCGACCGTACATGATACGGAGAAAAAAATTTGCTGCGCATAGGTAAGAATGAAACGGAGGCCTTCTGCACGAGAAGGTTTGCGATGACAGGAACCGTCTAGTATATTTCTATTCGTTTTTTTTACAAAAATAGTGTTTTTCCAATTCATCATGGATATTCTTAACTTTTTGGGAAAAATCGTCCTAAAGTAAAACATTTTTATGGTATTCTGAGGTTAGGATTGAATTTTGAACCTCAATTTATCATTTATACCTGAAGCATCGAATCGCATTTTTGTAAAAGTATTGAGACTTACTGGGGGATAATTGGCAAGTTACACAGTTAAAAATGTTACCAAGTTCCATGACGCTGATATTATTAGTGTATTCTAAAAATATGACCACTTTCATTATCAATATTCTTATATAGAGAAAAAAAAATTAAAGGTGTGTATACTTTATGTATACTTTTACTATACATAATCGGCGATTTTTACGCTGGCCCCAACTTATCGCCGATCCTTTTACGCCACAGCTTTTTTTTTCATTCTTAGCCCGGCCCTAATCTAATTTAACCCTTTGACTCCGCTTTTGTTTTTGCTCGATCAGCCCACGTGCACGCAGTGTTTTTAGAAAAATGCACGGTTTTACTCATGTAATTTTTCATTCAAACTTTATTAAAGTAAAACTTTTTTTTGGAATATTTTTTTGTTTTACTTTAAGACAAATACAAATAATGCTGACAGTTGAAATTGCATAGATTTACCTTAAGTTTTGATTTTGATTGCTTAATTACAATATGTAAATATTAATACAATATTTCAAATATAAGTATTAGCCTAATACAATATTCAATAACTCCGGAGGCTTTCCCGGCATGCAATAAAACAAATCTAATATATTTTTTTATCATTACTATTATTATTTAACTTTCATTTTGAGGGAGTCGCACTCTACCTCTTGATCCACGAATGCATCTCACCGTCGATCTTAAAAGCGAGAAGCATATAACAGTTCTTATGTTACTCGTGACTTTTGAGAGTGTATCATGTCTCTTATCCGAAATCATTTCTGCGAGACGTTTGTAAAACATTGTACACTCTCGTCCCATAGCCCCGTTTGCCGCAAAAACTAACGGTGAAAATGTCCCATTCTCAGCTTGAAAAACACGATTGCAATATGGTTTCTTATTTTCTTTCTCATTAGACAATAAACAGTTCTCAACTCAACGGTCGTAAGGGGCTCATTTTCGGTTTTTTAAAAACTGCATGTACTTCCACCTCATAAACATACCTATTTTTGGACTTTTTTGGAGAAGCTTAATTTAGCCGTCATGAATGTGTCCTGTCAGATGTCCCATAATGCACCAAACTCGAAAAAAATGGGAAAATCCCTGAAAAATCCGCCATTTTGATGACGTCATTGACAGAAAAACTTGAATAAGTTCAGGTAGAAAAAAGATTTCGAGCTCAAATTTTTACCAGAGATTCAAATTAAAAATTAAAAGCATTTTAAATCGAAATTGTTTTGATTTTTTGATGACGTCAGCTTTTTTTCGCAAAAATGGTTTTTCAGCCATTTTTGCTGACGTAAGCATTTTTTCGATTTTGTTTTCCAATTTTCTAATTTGTTTTATTTATATACGTCTCTGGTCGAAATTTCAGCTCGAAATCTTTTTTCTACCTGAACTTATTCAAGTTTTTCTGTCAATGACGTCATCAAAATGGCGGATTTTTCAGGGATTTTCCCATTTTTTTCGAGTTTGGTGCATTATGGGACATCTGACAGGACACATTCATGACGGCTAAATTAAGCTTCTCCAAAAAAGCCCAAATATAGGTATGTTTATGAGGTGGAAGTACATGCAGTTTTGAAAAAACCGAAAATGAGCCCCTTACGACCGTTGAGAATTTTTGTTTTGCTGCACCTTCAAGCGAACGGGTTGAAAACTCTCACGTCAAAAAATGCTCTTTGGCCAGCAGTCCAAAAACTGAGAGCATTTATGTCCAGTCTTGCTTCGCGTGACACATTTGCCTGCTTCGGCAGGTCTTCTTCATTATTGAGTTCGTTGAGAATGGGCTCTGTTCTTACGTCATGACAAACTTCCTCCAGAAGTTTAGACGTAATGTCTCTAACATCAGTGGCGTGGTGGCAGGGGGGGCCAGGGGGGCCAGGCCCCCCCCCCCAGCGGAGCCCTTTTGAGAAGGGGCGCCCAAAAATAAGGGACGCCAAGAAGGATTTTTCAGGCGCCAATATCGAAAGATTGACAAATGAAAAAACAAAAATGGTGCCCCTCATCACCTCAAAAACTCAAAACTTTCTGGGTCGCTTCGCTTGCACACTCCCTTTTTTGTGTTCATAATGAGCGTATAGAGAGGGGCGCCAAAAACAAATCTTTATAAAAAGGGCGCCATATTTGCCTTGGCCACCCCAGAGAAATTTTCCCACCACGCCACTGCTAACATCATTGTGCCTCAATGACACAAATCCACCTTTCTTGCGCAAGAGCGCGTGTGCTAGGTCAAACGAGGACCCGCACGCGCAAATTGATGGCATTCGATCAAGTTTACCTTAAGTGCAAGACTAAGATGTCGCATATGGAGAGACGCAAGGCAGATAGAAAAACTTTGGGCTAAACCTTCTCGTAATATGAATATTTGTATTAAAACAAAAATGGGTCAAGTTAAGTGACTTTATTCTCCGAAATTCAATTTCAGTGCAGTCAAAACATGTGATTACTCGGAAAAGTTCACGTGAAAATATTCCCATGTTACTTACTTTACAACTTGCAGCTGATTACATCTTAAAACTTTATTAGTGTTAATAAATTCGAACCAATCAGAAATGAATTTCATGTAACAAGCACATAAAAATTTCGAGTGAAAGCATATGATTTGTCTTCATACTTTAATATTGCAGCCTGTGTATTCATTTGTGAAATATATTCAATACTGGACAGTTGAACGGTTGATTTAGCATTAAAAACTTGCTAAAATGAATCTCAATAAAAAGGCTCATTCAAACAGTTTTAGTCTAATCATGAACATATAAACGACTACCTTAATGGTATGAAATTTCGAATGTTACAAAATTTCGCGTTACTTAAATTTTGCGATTCTTTAGGTCAAATTTCGCAAACTTTCATATCGTTTAAATTTTTCAAAAATACAAAATCGCGAAATTAAATACAAGCGGAATAAAAATCGCGAATAATTTTCAATATGATGAAAGAAAATGAAACTTTTGAGGGATTAATGACATTTCTTTACTGTTACTCACTAGTTTTGGTATGTTTACACCCAATATGTTGTGTTTCAAGCAAAATCAGTCATTTTCTTTCTTTATTAGCACTTATTTTTTGAAAATGCCCAATTTAGTGAATCGCAAAATTTTGTAACAGGCGAAATTTTGTAATAAGCAAAATTTCGTAACAGGTGAAATTTGATACCATTAAGGTAGACTTCTAATTTCTATTGTCTCTTTGAAGCGAGCTTCGTTGCCGCCAGTATTTCAAACCATGAAGGTATAAAGAAAGACAGGAGTTGAATGTTTCGGTAATTGGCCGTTAAAATCTTATTAATTTCGCTTAGCGAAGTATTACGATAGCCTTTCGCGGTGGTGGCGGCGGCGGTGTCCTCGGAAAAAAAATTAGAAAACGAAAGTACTCGATACGGTGGACGAACTTACTAAATTTAACTTACACTTTACACGTTCGTTTAGCCACGGACGATTTTCGCGCGTTTTTATAGTGGTCCAATAACTGTGGAGATAATAAATTACATCAAGCCTTTTTGACGACTGTATTATTAGCTCCACAGTTTGGAGCGTACGGCTCCATAACTTTCTACATTTTTGTAAACATTCATCGTGAGAACTTTTCAATCATTAATGGCTGCTTTTGAAACTTGCTGCTGCTGTATCAATTTTTATCATGTTTTCTTGCCTTTTGTAGAGTATTTAAAGAGGTTTATTATTCGTTTACTACTAAGTATTTTATGTTTGTGTAGTTACTGAATGCACCAATAAATTGATAATGCTCAGTAAGTAGAATAAAAAGAGTTACTTTTTCACAACAACAACATAAAACCCTGCCTCTTCTTCACTAAAACTACGAACAGCGCAGGTATGATATTTTTTTCCTTTTTTCACCAGATAGTAACGTGTTAATAGTGAAACCAGTTGTGACAAACAGTCAGTTTTAGCAAGTATTCTTTAGAAGTTAATTGAAATTCAGCGATCATTTTCGTAATCGAACTGTCAAACTACTGTGAGATCGGGTAACTTGCGTCAGTGGAGGCTAATGCATAGCCCCTCAAATGAAGTTAAATGGTAGCGTAGAGCTTCGAGCAGAGCTGTGCAGTTCTTTTGTTTTGAAATTTTGATGGCTATATGTAAGTTTCCCTCCACTGATGCAAGTTATACCCGACTTCACTGGGACTTCACAGTATCCATCGAAATCAAACGATAGCTGTTCGATTACCGAACCTTATTCAGTGTAGCTGGAACCTCGATATTCCAGGATTAGAAAAAGCTATACCTGTTATCTTTTTTCTTTAAAGAATCAACAAGCCATCAACATTGATAAATTACACACATTTCCTCAGAAACTTTTAAAATTATCTGCCATTATGACTTTCTTGAAGCCGTTCCGAAATTAACCAATCGGGTTAGATATCGGAATTCCTATGGGAGTTCTTTTCCGAGATTTGTAAATTAGCTAAGTCGGCAAAAAAACTTTTCCTGGGGGTTTGAGGAATAAACAGAACTGTTATCATTTGTTTTTTATTCAACCATATATTCAAATTTGCGCTCAAAAATACTTAAATAAATAAGTTAATAATATTCAATATAATATTTGTATCTCTCAGAAAATAAACACTTACAGAACGACATAGTTTCTCATTTGGAATACCCCCGTGTTTGGACCATTCTATCGTGGGCGAAAAATAGGGTGGAAACTAAGTAGCACCCTCAATACAAGATTGCCGCTAATCATTTTTTTCTCGCGCGCTCAATGGGAAAAGGAAAGTGATCGATATTCTTTGAAGGAAAAACGTCAGAAACAAACCCAAAGACCAAAAGATGTATTTTGTTGTTGAGAATCGATCATGTGAAGATGAAAAAATTTCTGCTATGCGTTTTTTTCGGAACGCTGAAAAACTCTAATTTGATCTTCCTTAAGGGTAAAGAGGTTGTGAGATTTGGGTTAGCGAGGCAAAAATCGCTAAAAAACTGGTAAAATCGTAATTCTCAAAAATGTTATTTGGTAAGAAATTTTTTTGATTAGTTTGATTATATAAGTTTGATGACAGTTTTTTTATCCGATGAAGTTTGATCGGTGTTCGATGGGTTTGGTAAGTAAGTTTTTCCAGCTTTTCCTCCCCAATGGGATGATAGATATTGCCCTGCTCTTCATGGTTTAGCGTGGGCGTCTGCTAATAAGCCGTCGGAATGTAAAAAAGAATGAGCAACAAGGTAATAAATCAAACTAATCGAGCTTCAATCAAACTTCACCGATCTTGATACACCTTTTGCTAATCTGGATTTTCATTTTGATATATAAAAAACTCCAGTGGTACCGTTGTTTTGTATAAGATTCCCATTTCCGTACTAAGATTCTTGTTGCTTTTCTGGAATCTTTCCCCTATATATTTTTTACGGGATAACCAGCAAGAGATTAGGGAGGGTTTGTTTAATGGGATGCATTTTAAATAGTTACCGTCAACTGCTCTAACTTAGGACTATCTGTCAAAGCATGGGACGGCAATTCGGCCACCATTTCACCAAACCTCCAAAGTCATTTGATTTGAGTTAAGGAACGGCGTATTAAAAAATACAGGATTTCTCTTTCGATTTTACAGTAAGTGAAAATACAGACCAGATATGCAACAGTCCCATGTTTCGGCCAATCGTCTCAAGTTAGAGCAGTTGACGGTACAAAGGAGTCATTGTTGTGATTTGCTAGAAGGGCCATTAATCGATTACGTATAATATTGATTATTTTACTGTTTTTAGCACTTACTACTTTCACTTGAGTGTAAACATTTATTTTATGATTTTGTAAGGTTTACGGTCAACCTAGAAATAATTAATTAAATAATTTTAAGGGTCTATTACAGCATCAGAAGAATAATTGTATTACTTTATAAGTGAGGTTTAAGTCAATTTGTATTTGGTGGGAAAATTTGAGTAACAGTGGTAAATAAATCTTGACCGAAGTCTGTATCCTTAAGTTACAAGCTTTTCTTAATATATTTTCATATGGATTATTGCATATTGAGATTTTGGAAATTTTTGGCAAAAATAGCCAAATTTTAATCTCAAGGAGTATTATTTCTTTAAAGCTTATAAAGTTGGCTAGTTTTTACCCTGCTATTTTCTAGTCCAGAAGCTGGAGCTCACAACTCAACTGTTTTTTTGCCTATGATTTGATGGTGGTGCGCCATCATTCATATCAAAAAGTGAAGATAGTATACAACAGATTTTTCTGACAAGCCATTTTCTCAATTTTAGAAAATTCTACTGTTTATAGAAAGAAGTTGATAAACTTTGCCCAAGTGAAGCACAAATGAAGTTTCTGGCATCAAAGAATGAAAAGTTCTTTTTTTCTTCTTCATTTTCAAAGAATTTTAAAATTCATTTTCTCAAGTTTATTACAGTTCTCTGAATTATTCTTCTGAATTGAAAGATTTTTTTACGCTTATATATAAAAAGGAATTTTTTAGTCGCATTTTTTTAGGAATCTTTTTGTTCTTAATGGATTGAGATTTTTCATAAGAAAACAGGGTATTTACGACCCGTAATACAATGTGTATTTTTTGTGTAACGCTTCATTCAAAATATATAATGCATAATGCTGATCGTTTATGTTCAAATATTATGCGAAATTTTCGACTTTAAGTCGTCTTGTTTTGATTTCTTTTATGAAATATATCAAAAGAAAATACTAAGCTCGCCCGACAAAATGCGACTTTTTAGTAGAACTCAAGATTACTCTGAACATTCTTGCTATCAATATAGATTTCTAGCCTTCTAATATACAAAAATTAAACAAAACTTCGTCCACAAAACAAATTTATGTGCAATTTCGTTATCTATTAAATTTTGTTTTGAAAATATATTTTCTCAAGCCAGAAAATGAAAAGCTCTTTATAAGCACACACGATTTTAGGACATAAAGTTGCTGGAGAATTTTGGAGGAAAGTATCAAGCAATAGAGTTCACCTTAAAGAAAACATTGATCGAAAAATCTTATCATTTGATGAAGGATTGCCAAGTTTACAGGCCTTTTTTTAGTCTAAATATTTTCTTACACTGATGTCAGAAACAATGGATCTCGTCTCATTGTTTCTGACATCAGCTTAAACGAGCCAATAAGATTTCAACTATGGATAAGAGAACTCATTAAAAATGCACGATATATGAGATTATGAGCATGCATACATCGTAACTTTTTTAATCGTAGGATGAGCTTGGTTACAATACCATATCCTGTTTCTTTATACCTCCATGTTCAAACATTTTAAATTTGGTTTGTAAATCCGACAGTGACAGTATATCTATGGTCTATCAGTCAATAATAATGGACTCAATATAACAGGCAACTATATTTTCTTCAGTTCAAATCTAATCATAGTTATTTTTCTTTACAACTTGCGATAAACATTTCCATTACAAAGTACGAAATAACGAAGTTGGTATAATTTTCCTTGATGGCAAAATTCATTGTGAGGGTTGAAGTTCCATCCATTACATTTAGACGACATATTTGAAACACGGCCATTGGTACATGATTGAGATAGTGTATCGTACGTAGCAGTTCTGGTAAAAATAAAGTTTTTTATTAAAACAAACTATATAAGAACATGAGACTTCGATAACCATAGCGTTAAAAAGCTATTATAAAACAAGTTGTAGAGGGGGATTTTTAGTCCCCCCCGGCCCAAATAGAATTACCGTAAATCACCGATTAAGCGCCCGGGTGCTTATTTAATTTTTCAGGCTCTGAGGGGGGCGCTTATTCAAGCGGGGCACTTATTCAAGCGGGGCGCTTATTTTTTTATTTCAGAAATTCGTATATCAACAAATTCGGAATCTGCTTAAACTTAACTTCAAAAAAGGATGGAGGGGGGCGCTTATTCAAACTGGGGCGCTTATTCGAGGTAGGTGCTTATAAAATTATTTTAACTAAATGGGGGGCGCTTATTCGAGCGGGGCGCTAATTCAAGCGGGGCGCTTAATCGGTGATTTACGGTAAGAGCAAGTTAAGAGCAGGTGAAATTAAGAACATTTTAACAACATGTTTAGGCTTAAAACTCGAGTAGTTAAGAACATCTGAAAACTACGATGTTTCATAAAAAAACCTTGTACTACATTTGTTCGTGCCTTCTTTAGAATAGCCAAAGACATCTCCGTGTCACTGACGCAGTAGGTCCCATTCATCCCACTGCAAAAATTGGCTAAAATTTCACCGGTGGGAAAAATATCCCAAAGTTGCAACCCGATTGGGAAATAAACATTGATTTCATCCTCATTTGAAAAATTGCACCTTAAGACACTCCTCACAAGATTTTTTACCTGAGAACAATTAGCTATCCTTATCGGGTTTTCGATATAATTTTTTATCCTCGGTGTGAGAAGAAATCCCACTGGGGTTGTAAGACAGGGGTGTAGTATTACCTTTGTTTGTGCCTTCTTTAAAATAGCCTTTTTATTATCCTTAAGGGAACTTTTTTTCGCGGGAACTAATTTTTGCTATTTCCGTAATTTTTCGGCAAAACCACGAAAATTAGGACCCGTGAAATGCATATTTCGCCATTTTGCATCAAAAGATTTGAAATTTCACTAGGAAAGTGGAAAATGTGTTCAACAAAGGACAAAACTGCGAAAATTAATTCCCGCAAAATGCAATTTTTCTTTGGAATTCAAATTGACTTACCCACAGCATCGATAAAAAGCACGTTTGTTGTTTAATCTTCCTTCACAGCACCATTCTGAGACAGGGTCATAACGGATTCCATTGCCTGAATGAAGATTGTGGAAGATATAAAAATTAATCTGTGCTGCTATATTTGGGGAGAAAGAGTCAAAGAAATCTTTTAGGTTTAAATACTAAATAAATTACTAGCGGGGTTGGGGGTACTTGGGCAAAAATGGGTGCTGGGTATGTGCAGGCGGTAAGGGTCAGTTTTTCACCTTTCAAAAGACTCTTAGGATCGGAAAAATCACAATTTTTAGGAAATTCTTTTGATTTGAAAAAATGAAAAAGTTGTAAAAAGGTCTCTCTAAGGGTAGGACTTTTTTCAAAGATGGAAGGAAATTTTCTAAGTTTTTCAAAGTCCCTCTAAGGGTCACCTTTTCAGAAGAAAACAATCTCTCTAAGGGTTGGTTTCCGGAGGTCCCGTCCAGACATACTCCTCATCGGCCAATCCTAGTGCCCCTGCTAATTTTTTTCCGTGAACGGACGGAAGTATCTTGGACGGTCAGAAGTATCATCTTTTGACGGTCGGGAGTATCGCTTTTAATTTTTCCTATCCGTCATTCCGTGGTTCAGGGGGTATTGGGTCATTACCAATCAATTAGGTAGGGTCAGGGTTGCTAGTAACGGCTTGTCACTGTGCCGGGTGCATACTCGGCGCCTTGAGCCCCGCAGGGTTGCTAGTAACGGCTCGAATTTCAGTCAGTTTAAAAAGGGGTACTTTTACCCATATTATAATAACATTACCCCGTCTTTTGCCAGTTCGGTATAATATGTTATGAGTTGCGTGCATTTGCTGTGCGGCGATGGCTCAATGGATAGAGCGCTGGCTTCCGAATCTGAAGGTCTTTCTTTGGTGGTGGTTCGAATCCCACTCGGTGCGAAAATTAGACAGGTCGAAATTGATGGACAAATTATTGACAGGTATGAAAACTCAGTCAGAAATGAGAAACTAAGTCTCAGAAAGTAGAAAAAACAGATAAGGTGAAAGATAGGAAAGGGAAAATGGGCCGTCAAAAGATGATACTTCTGACCGTCGAAGATACTTCCGTCCGTTCACGGAAAAAAAATTTGCAGTGCCCCCTCCCCCTGGGTAGCCTATAGAACATACTTACAATATTCCCAAGGGTTGTTTGTTCCTGGACAATTGTTTTGGTTGTTTTGATTGTTATTATTTTGATTGTTGTTGTTGTTGCTGTTATTATTGTTGTTATTGTTATTATTGTTGTTGTTGTTGTTGTTGTTTGCGCAAAGTACAATGCTAACCAACAAAATGGTCAAAGAAACTGATAACACAAATCTTCCCATATTGATGTTTTGTTTCGATCTTCACCTATTTAAAACATAAATTAATTTCCTTGCAGTAATTTTCGTAACTCTATGTTTGATGATGCAAACTGCATCTTAAATGATGCGAAGGGTTAATTGATATGATCATTTTTACCACTTATCAGATTTGATTTTGGGAAAAAATGTTACCTTAAGGGAAGAAATTTTGGCGGAATTTGGCGGATTTGATAAAAAAGTTCCCACCAAATTTAATTACCTCTAAATTTAAACTACTGTATTTGTTATGCTATTTAAGGCCTTAAAACAGGTTCTTTCTTATTCAATTGTATTTTTTGATAACCAATACCTGGTTATTCGAGTCAGGCACCTCCCTTATTGGTCGCTGAAATTTACTACATTACCATACAGTATATGGCCCCAAAACGGAGACGGCCCCAAAAATGTAGGTCGTCATTAAAATGAGGAATCTGACCTGTAGATTTATCAGAATTAGATGATTTTTGTTTATTTTGAAAGAATGATGGTTATACTTAAAAATGAGCATGTTTTTGATGTTTGAGACAGATTCAGAATAACATATTTGCGTCTGAATGAAATATTACAATACCAAAATTAGATAAAAATTGTATAGAACTCACTCTAGTTTCTTGGATATTGAAAATAAGTTATGAAAATGCGATATAGGAAACTTTCTACACCTAATGCCTTTCAGAAAATGCAAATACATCTGTGACTTTAGAAGATGAGTAAAAGATATTGCATCTTAAAGGTCAACCAGTATTTTGTGGGCCCTAGATCAGCATTGATAAAACCCAAAATTCTAAATATGAGTAACAGCAAAAAATCTTGAAATTCCGTTCTTACCAACTTGAGTTTAACAACCAGGGGAGGGGTATACTGTAAAAAATTTATCAAACAGATTTATGACCAAAACCCTCTAAATCACATTTCCAAACTATGGTCAAAATTTTGTATTCATATCTTAACCCTATTAGCCCCAGGGGGGGGGTAGAATCTACCACGCTGGAGTTCTTTTGTTTATATCTCGGAGAAAAATTTTTCAAACGACTTGAAACTTTCTGACTTTTAATAAAATCTTATTAAGAGTACTTGTGCAAAATTTTAGGGTCATAGGTTGTCCAGATCAGGTTTTATGACTTTATTGTGAAACATGACATAAAACCCAGCTTAAATCGCTTAAAACTCAAAATTTTAAAGTGCTGATAACTTCTAAACTATTTATTCAATCATTTTCAAATTTTGACACGTGATAGGCATTGATAATACAAATTTAAAAAATCAAAAGAAAATTTTTGAAAATGATGACGTCATCATTTATGACGTCATTAAATTTTGAAAGTTTTACTCATCTTCAGCATAGATTTTAAGAAAAACTCTTCATGGAATTTGCAAAACCGGCAATTATGTTAAAGAACAGTCTTTTATCTTTCAGGATCTTTAAACAGAATTGAAATATCTTTATTGGTTCGACTGTAATAGACATTTTTGTAAACCATATATTTGGGCTTTTTTCCGACAGGTGGAAATTTTGTGATGACGTCATCAGTTTTTGAATGACGTAATCAAATTTTTTTTTCTTCCTGGAAAATTGTATCATGATGGAGAACATCTGTACCAAATTTCATGGCCATAGCTCTTGTAGATCGAAAATAATCGAGGGTGGTAGATTCTACCCCCCCTGGGGATACAAAAGTCAAAAAAGCTTGGGGCTAATAGGGTTAAAGAGATCTCGAGAAATCATTAAAATTGCAAACCGACATTTTGGGAGCAAAAAGAAAAAAGCTACCTATCTTTAAGCAATTAAAAAACATTGGTGAAATTGAAAATTTTGAAAAAGAACTAGAGATGTTAAAAAAATTTTGTATGCAGCAAAAATTTTATAAAACCTCTTTCACTCTAGATTTAAGAGAAATTTCAAACTTGATCGACGTTTTGGGGGCCACATACTGTACCAATCATTTTATTGCTCGTTGATCAAATATAGAATATCTGTCTTTTAAACTTAATATGGTCAAGAAATTCATCGAATACCAGAATATAGTTCCAAGCAGGCACTTACAGAAGGTCAAATGATATTCGCGAGAGGTTAGTCCAAGTACAAAACTCTAAATAAAAACAGGATTGCTTCAAATTTAATTGAAAATGAACTCGCACTTATGTTTTGAACTGTTTGACAGGTTCTTTTTCAATTAAATTTTTTGTAGCCTCGGTATTATATTTATGCAGCTGTTGTTTTGTCTATTTTGCTATCTTAAATACTGAAATCATTTTTGCAATAGCTTTAGAATATCTGAACAAATAAAGACTTGGTTTCTATTGGATTCCCTGTAAATTTCAAAACTTTGCATTTTTTTGTATTCGTAAGTTACTTTTCATTACTCTTACGATCAGGTCAAGGGTCCCATAACTATTATCGGTGAATAATACCAGGAAGGGGGGGGGTACTTAGGCAAAATGGGTGCGGGATATGTGCAAGCCAGTAGAGTCCCTTTTATCACACCTTCGAAATTCTCTTAAAAGGGGTACAAAGCTCATTAAAAAGCAAATTTAATTTGTTACCATGTTACCAAAAAACTTTTCACCGGGTTACTGATACAGGGATGTAAAGCAGGGAAATATTCTACGAGAACGATATTTGTAGAATATTTCTCTACTTTAAATCCCTGTATAAGTGACCGGTTGAAATAAGCCCCAGTGGATAACCTGGCGAAGAAAATTGTCAAAAATGGCCTTTTAGCGAGAAACCCAGTCAAAATTTATTCAAATTCTCCACCAAAAAATTTGGAATTTTTTTTTCTCAACCCGGTGAAAATAAAAAAAACTTGGCAATGCCTTAAAGTGAAAAATATTTCCGTACCTAGTTGAATGTCAAGCTGAAATTCAAACCTGGTAAAATTCTTTCCTCCTAGTCAATCTGTCGGATTTCAAACTCTCACTGGGTCACTGAGACATGGGTGCTACTTTCATCTGGTTGATGAATGGAAGGGTAATATCGTAAATTTCAAGTGCAAATACAAAAGAGAGTCGATTTCGTTGAAGACATCCTTCCTCTTAATACAGTGATACTGGTAATGTATAACTTTTACGTCCATTTTTTCAAAAACATAATTAAGAATTATGACTTAAAGGTACGGTTTAAATTTGCATAGGTGTTCCCGTTTCATAGCAGGACAGTGTCTACCTATGTTATATTGTGCTGATATAAGCACCCAAAAAATGTTTTTGTTTTCCTCTTTCTGATCAATCATGCTCCACATCCGTGCTAGATTTAATCCGTCATTCTAATTGTTGCGCAAATCTCAAGGCTTCATTTTATCTTGCTCGAGAAAGGTCGAAGATTCATCTAACCCCTTCGGGGCTTTAAACTTAATAGGTATGACTGGACCGAACCTCTCACGACTGATCGATCGACTTGGTTTCTGCAGACTTAAAAGAAGAATGCCGATTATCAAATAAATAGCTACTTGTATCCATTTTTAACTCTTTATAACTACTGATTACTAGACTGATTTTGCAACAAAAATGTGTATTATTTTTGATTTCGCAATATATTTCGAACTTACGTTCATCCTCAGGCTAAAAAAAAATGTAAAAACAAGTTAAAACCACTAAGGCTTGGGGCACGAGAAGTTTTTTTGCGTTGGTGCAATGCAACATGCTCTATCCCACCAACACAAGAAAAAAAGTGCGTAGTGTTCCATGGTTTCTTTTTTTGTTTAATAGGACAAAAAGTGAGGGAAATACCGAAAAGACACGCTGATTTTGTCCCTGGCAGTTATAGGGAAACCATCCAGAAACCCGCCAACTCTTGTAATCAAATTTCTACGACATGCCCCATGAAACTGTATGAAAATCTAAAACGCAATCCAGCTCACTGTGTTAAACAAGAAAAACTGGTTACTGAAACAATCAAATCAAAAAAAAAACCATTAAGTTGAAATCGTGACAGCTCGAGAAACTTGCAACTCCTAAAGCTACATTTATCAATAACCAATTAAATGTAGATAGACCAACCGATATAAAAGGAGATAAAATATGGTCTGCAAAAATCGATGAAATTACAAAAACCATGCTATGTGTGAAATGTGGATGGACAGTTTCTAGTTTAGACAGAGATTTTATCGAAAGAATGATGATAAGGTTCTAGTAACTTTAGAACTTGAGATTGCGCCACTCACGCCAATTTCATCGTAATTTCTGGCTACGGCACTACGTAATGGGGGGGGGGTGGTTGGAATAAGAATGTCCTTGGTGGGAAATTTTCGAAAAATTGATTAGCGGGGGGACAGCTATTAGGTACCCGAAGGGAGCTAGATTTAGCGTGAGCTAATTAAGCGGTCGAAAAATATTTCAAAAAAATCACATTTTGCAATAATAAATTTGCACAGTTAGATTTGTAATTCGCAGGCTCTAATTTTCGCGGTTATGCCAAAAACCGCGAAAAAGCGAACATTAGTTCTTGCGAAAATTAGCTCTTTTAAGGTTTAAGGTAATATCTTTCACTCTCCGAGTTTAAGCCTGGAACTGTCGTAAATTTAGAATCGCAACTTTAAGTCCTGGACAAGTTAGGCTTAATTTTTATTCATTTTGAAATTAAAGGTTTTCCACGACAACTCTGCCTCAGTGCATTGGTGGAGCTTTTTCCTTCTGTTGGGATGAAAGTTTCTATCACAAGAACAATGGGAATAGAAAATTTTGTTTCCGGCTCAAAAGCTCAAGTGGAGATGTTTATGCGTTTCAATTCAATTTCCAATAAATTCATAGGTCATAGATCATATCCCGGGAGTTTCTAAACATTGACCAGAAATGGCGACCACGACAAGCGACCACGACAAAATAATATAAAATTGGGTTATCGAGGTTTTTCTCTTTTTCCACCGTAGAGAACGTCTAAATCAAGTCCTAACATGACTTTCAAATGAACAACGAGGCAATGGCTGAAAATTACTCCAGCTCAGAATACTAAAAAGTGAGCTTTAAAGTAACCAGTCATTTTCTTGACAAAGTGACTACTTTTGACAAAAATATTGACAGTTTAATGTCTGTAAGCTTTACACCGGGTATTTTGATTATGCTGAATGAGATTAGTATGAACAGATAGAACTTGTCAGTAGGAAAGAATTGGGAAGAGCAGTTTTAGAGATATGAATCTAATAAATTATTCTATTGACTTTATGCTGAAAAATAACTTATTTCGACGAAAGTTATGATCTGATGATGAAATACAAAGATTCTCAAATCAATTTCAAAAAACTTTGTGCCATTAATTATTTTGAGGCTGATAATACAAGCTCCAAGATCGTCGAAATGGCTGTATTACACATTTGGCACGTGGCACTAATTAGATGAGATAGGGGTGAGCTTTCTCTAAAATACATTATAGTTCATTAAAACGAGAAAGAGCCAGTTAGTAAATAAACGGCCAAATGCCCCGGCTGTAAACGCTCAGGGTCAGGACTCACACGAATCGAAAACTCAGCCATAAAAAGAAATATAAATTACAAAACGACGGTGACGACGACGACGACGACGGCGACCAAAATATTGCCGCGGACGGCTCTGCGTTGATTGCCTTGAAATACCTCCTGTGACTACCATCGTCATCCCTGACGTCAGTATAGAAGAACAAGTAGTTGCTGAGAATCCTTTTGACATAGCCACTATTGTTAAGTCCATCAAAAAAGACATACCAAAGGTGGATGGCAATTTAAAGTTTGAGTAACTCAAAATTTTTAACGCCAAAACTTGGTTCCGTGCACGCCCCACAAACCGTCAATTTTTGATAATGTCGCTTTGTGGAATAGACAAATTTGTAGCAAGTGACGAACAATATCACATTCTTTCAAAGATCGTAGACCTCATATATGGCGTTCACAAATCAAATTTCATATTCCCTGTCTCATTCGGCGAGAATCTTCTGGTAACCTACAATAATCACATGTCTCCATCTGGGTCCCATACCTACATTAAAGAGTGTTTGGATAAACAATCCAGGCTCGGATACAGAGGGAGTCTATAACAAATGGAGGAGAGTGCACTTTATTATCGTATTACCTTATATGGAAACTAATTACTCTCCATGAATAAGATAGCCTACCTCCTGTATCCGACCCTGCAATCTGAAGTACCCATCCCCTTTTCATCGGGCTTAGTGAAAAGAACCTATAGCAACCGGTGAGATTTTCTTTGGCAGAGCCGGACTTTTGGAACCCCAGAGGCTACCATAACATTGCTGACAACCTTAGAACCCTTGGCATACGTGCAGGCATCAGGAGATATGGGACTGGAAAGCGTGAGTGGCTACTTTTGGAAGTCGACGGTACTATTTTCACCGTCACAAATCAATTGATTTAGAAAACTTTTATTTGCCGTCTTTGTGGTAGTTCAACGTTTGTTTCCAAAAAAGAGAAGGAAGAGGAAAACGATATCTGTTGTGGAGAGGAGCTGATCAACAGGGAGTTTGATTGGGTAGTGTTACTTCCAGGCCTTTTGCAATTGGAAATGGCCTTTTTTCGTGCGTTTGTCAACGCTAATTGGGTTGTCTTTGTTGCTGATTTTGCAAAGGTTTACGGTTACAAGACCGATGCTGCATTGGCCTATGCAAAGGCTTACATCTCTCATCACAAAACCTGGTGTTTACTCCACTTTATCTTCCGTTCTGTCAGCGATGAAATGCTTATCACGGCTATCAAAGAAAAGCAATCAACTTCAGTAGATGAGTTTTGGACATGGGTGAAAAAAAGATGATCCGAACTTTTTGTATTGCTTTGAAATGATCTTCAACTACTTATTCTTAATCGTATTGTTCCGTGTCGGTGCTCGGACATGCAACTATGGAACTGTTTGTGTTGCTGTCAAGCGTCTGTCTCTATTGGTATTCTCGCGAAACTAACAGCCATACCAACGTATCTTGGTGACCATGATGTCAACTCAAGCAGCCATGTCAAGTAAGGTCAGAGCGATCAATGCTAAACACATTTTGATGTCAAGAACGGGAAACAAAAACAGCTCACATGGTGGTAGGTGTCTACAATCAGTGCCATAATATATTGGCACTTTTGGCTTAATTTACCATTTTTCGAAAATTGAAGTTCGAGCGATAATGTCAATTTTTAGGTCTTCAACTTGATTTCATCGATTATTTCGATCTGGGAGGGATTTATTAGTTTCTAGGCTATATTTCAAGCCCTACTGGACCATTTTTGAACTTTTGGATCCTCGAATCCTAAGGTCCTAAATCTTAAGTCTAGCGTTAAAACTCTACCCTTCGAACCTACTTTAGCGGAGCACTTACAAATCGATTGTGGTTTCAAAGCACCCCGGTGAATTTCCCTTTTGTGCCAAGTATTTTGTCACTGATTGTAGATAACGATCATTTCTCGTTATATATGATTCCCAAACACCCTGGTAAAAATTCTTGAAAGGTTCTTGAAAAGATCTTATCAAGAAACTTTGCTTATTCTTTTTTAGTTTCTTACTACGAACGTCCCAAGATCTTTCAAGATCTTTAACGATCTGATAAGACTCTTTTATAAGTTTTGAATAAGATTCTTGTCCCTTACAGCTTATACTATGCTTACAGTGATTCAAGATCTTGACGGAATCTTAAGTAAAAGTAAGTCGGAGGCGACCCGAAGGCTCCTTTTTCGATAGCTATCTACCCGAAGGCAGGGGAGCGATTGCTCCACTTACCCTTGATCCTTCTCTTTTTTGAGCAATTGCTGAGCATCAAGCAGAGAGGGCAGAGAGGCATCAAGTACCAGTTTGGGAATATTTGGTATGACCCGGCTGGGGGTTGAACCAACAACCTTGCGCAACGTAGACGGATGCTCTACCACTGCACTACGGTCGGAATTTTACTACTATCCCCGTTCAGTTATTGAATAAGGGCCAAAAGCCTCGCTCGAGTGACAGCATTCAACTGATGACCTCATGAAAACTTCCCATTAATCAACTATTTCATTAATACAGTCAATGATAACAAACACACAAAAGAAAAACCACTTACCGTATTCGAAGCTGACCAAAACGGATTCGTAAATACTATCCAGGGAGATTGCTCTCCTTGAGTCTAAAACTCCTTCTTATGAAAAACAATCATAACCAGAAATTTACGTGTTTTTAAGATTCTTAACCCGAACTCGATAAGAACCACTAAGAATATTAAAGCTTCTTTGCACATAATAGTTAGTTAAGATTTGGAAAGTCTCTTTATAAAAACTTTATAAGTTACACAAAGAATCTTAAAATATTTTATGGCTCAAGATTTCGTAAGATTCTACTTAAGAACTTAATAAGAAATAATAATTATCTTACTACTAGCCATAACTTTCATTAAGGTGCCACCACAGCAAAACGAACCCATAGAGTTGAATTTGCGTTCAAAAGGAATGATCTTAGCCCTACAGTAATTTTTGTTAAGAGTGACCTCTCATCTGAAACAAAATTCTTTCAAATGCTAACAAATGTGTCAAGGGAGTGATTTACAGTCTCCTTAGAGTGACATCCTTGCCTTGTCTTACACGTTTTTTATAAGAACAATTTCATAAGAATACGAGGCTTAAATTTGGCCAAAACCTAAGAACAAATTAAGAAGAATCTAAACCTCAGATTTCAGAAATTACTGAGAAGTACATGTTTCCATTTTAATTTATATTGACATTTAACACAGGAAAAAATCAATAAATCACACGCGTGTGAAAACCAACATTACTGCACAGAAATTTTCTGTCGGAGTGTGATTTTTTTTAGAGCTTTGAGGTCTTGGGATACACGTATTTCACATTTGGGAATTTCTCAAATAATCACACGACAATTAAGTCGAAACCATTTAACCTCAAAATGAAGAACATGCGTGTGTTTTCGAAAATGACGAATGTCTTTTCTCCAAGTAACAAGCAGATCAACACACGCGTGTTTTTTCTCAAAATCACACGGAAGACTAGGTCAAATTCATTTAACATCGAAATGAAGAACACGCGTGTGTTTTCGACCAAAACCTTTTGGGATACTCGATTTCACATTTGGGAAATAGCAAAACACACGCGTGTGCGTTTGACCAAAATCTTTTGGGATACTCGATTTCACATTTGGGAAATAGCAACACACACGCGTGTGCGTTTGACCAAAATCTTTTGGGATACTCGATTTCACATTTGGGAAATAGCAACACACACGCGTGTGCGTTTGACCAAAATCTTTTGAGATACTCGATTTCACATTTGTGAAATAGCAAATCACACTCGTGTGATTTCACGCATGTGATATCCAATTTCACAGTTCAAAAAATACGTTTGGGTTTTTAGTATTTCCCACTCGTGTGAAAGTTTGCAAAATCACACGCGTGTGATTTGCGTGGGAAATAGAAATTTCACAATTTGTGATTATTGAATTTCACACGCGTGTGATTTGATGATTTTTTCCTGTGTAATGCTGAAAAACTCATATAAATTTAAGAGCAGCCCAGCCAGAGTCATATGACTTATGTTTTTCCTATAAAAAGTGTATATATCTGAAGATACTGCTCTTCATATGTTATTTTACTAATGTACACGTTTAGCAACATAACTGTTCGTATACTTTGAGTAGAGTAATATTTTTAACCTATGAAGAGCGCCTAATAACTACTTTTGGTATAAAAAGGGAATTTCCTTAGATTCATTTAACTCTCCAAGGATAAGAAAAAGACAAGCTTACATTTTAAAATGAGTAATCAAGTCAAAATAACTCCGGAAAAGTCTTTTTGATGATGATAAAACAATAGAGAGACTGTAAGATAAGAATGCTACCGTTAAGCCGAACTAAAATACTGAAAAACGCGCGCAAAATTATGAGATGTTTGCCCAACTTCCTTATCGTGAAGCTATGAATGCCATCCTCAGAAGCTTTAGGCTTGCTCCGGTGGCAATAAATATGCGGGAAGAATCTTGACAATTCTTAAGGATTTCTTTACAAGATCTTTAAAGATCTTTTTGTTGGACTAAATTTTCAAGATTGTAAGAAGCGTTGTAAGATCTTACAAAGATTAAAGATTTTATAAGATTCTTACTTGTTAAAGATCTTAAGATCTTCAACGATCTTTTCAGATCTTTTCGAGAATTTTTACCAGGGCAACGCCGTGTTAGATATACAACTTAATTCGATTACTTAACACATTACAAGTCCACAGCGATGAAGTATTTTGAAGACTTATTTTCCTTTTTCTATTTTTTTTCTATTTGCTATTCTATATCAGTTCCATCAGCAACATTAATTGGGGTCTTTTGGGGGTATGCAGTTATAAACCTGTCGTAAAACATTATTTTAAGCAACAGCGGTAAACGAAAGACCTCTGTATCTTATTTGTAGGAGACGCCTGCTTGGAAGAGTACAACAAATGTATCAAAAATGGTTACCAAAAATTGGGGTTCCCTCTTACGAGACTTGTACAAGGACTATCTGGCTATTAGGGAACTTGGAAGAAGTAAAATTAATTCCGGAAGTAAAAGCCTTTTTAAAACGTACAGGTATTTTTCATGTCCCGTTCTATGAGAGCAAGAGTAATCGTAGTTTCAAAGCAAAAACCATGTACTATGAATAAATTAGTTTTAAACTATGTAACACCAATTCTAAGTGATAGACCATTTTTCAACTCGACTTACGAACGACACACAACGATATTGTAAAACAGCTCAAAGCATTCTTCAGAAACTTAAGAACAACAACCAATACTCATCCAAGATTTTATGCGTTATGTAAAAGGATGTGACGATAAACGCGATAATTGAATCTAGTGGATTCAGCAGTCAAGGGCAATCACGGAATTCGAAGAGTAATACACGTTTTTTTATTAGAATAATGTGCTTTGGATGAGGGTCAAGTATTCTTAAGAATAGCCAAAATTAAGAAATATTTTTAACGTATTCTTACTTTTTTAGACTAGAAAAGCGTGTATCAAGACGACAGCAAAAATATCATTTTATGTTTTTGCCTTTCGTGTTCGTCTTTTTCTCGTTGCTCTATCACTTGTTGACCTTTTTCTTTTTCCATTGGTTCGTTTTCTTTCTCCACGAGCACGTTTTCGCTAGCAAGGTGAGTGGGGCAGAAGGAGTTGATTTTTTCAATTTGCTTTGTCCTGGTTATATGTTTCCCCTCGCACTTTATGTGGGCCCAGTAAGTACATGTTTTATTGTCCCCGTCACAGTAAAATCATAATAGCAATGCGTCATATGTCAGCCAACAGGAGAATTTGCTTGCTGATTCTCTTTAATACGGGTAAGCAGATGTCGTTAGCGTTTACCCAATATAGCAAGGTCTACAGCGTGGACAAAAAATATTATACACCACTCTGCTTTTAAAGGGCTTTCAACGATAGGTTTAAGTGATGAATTAAAACTGCTTCCACCTGTTAAGTTTATTTTTGACATCTCTTCGATGGATAGAATAGTCTTCATTCACTGACGAATATGTGTGCATATGCGTATATGTGTGCATATGCGTGCACTCTATTGCTATTATCTTCTGAAAACGAAGCCAGTCTAAATTAGACTTATTTCGCTCCTGTTGTTTCTGTATGAAAAAAGAATGGATTTTTCTCCCTGGAGAGTGCTGGGATTACGAGCTGACTGATATTTGTCACTCGCCCAGAGAGGAAAAAAGGAAAACAAACTTCGTGAATCTTACAACACTTATTGGGACTAATTTTACCCAATTTCTATTTTTCTGAGGCAAAAAGTTGATATTCAGGTTTTTCCAACCCTTACATGGTACCTTAGTATCATAACGTATAAATATTCCATTTCAGACAGATCCTGATTTCATTCAACAAGTTTCGGAAGTATTCTAAGTAACTGGAAATAGAAAATCATATATTCTTTTTGAGCTTAACATGGGGTTGTGTGCTCTCCATTTTTGATTCTTTGAATATTATTGTGATTGATATGAGACATGCGCGATAAAACTCTTTCTGTCTACCACAACTCAACTACACGAGAAATCTAAGCTATGTTTCATAGACGTGAGTCGTCTCCTACACACATTTTGAGCTTACCAGTTAATTGTTGCACTTTTTTGCAATCCAATACAATAGTTCAAAATCCGTTCCTATATGATGGCAGAGACTTTTGTTTGAATCCAGAATCTCTCTTGAATTGGTGTTCATTTCGCCATTTAGATGCTGTATCTAACGTGTCACAGCACTTTTCTTTGGCATTACCGCCCACCTGCGTGATATCGTAAGCACCACTTGGCAATCTATTTTCTTCATCGCAATAGGGGCATAGTATAGGGGCTCGAATGTGTAGTAGTGTCACAATCGAAAGTAGACTGCTCTAACTCACAGCTTTGGCAGTTTGTTTAAGAACAAACTGAATGACTGAAAGCCGGATTAATAAATCAATCTGAATGTCTAAGACAGGAGACAGATTGTACAACTTGACTGTCAGCGAATTCCTTGGTTTATTCGTAATTTTTTTTATATTAAAAGTGGTGTAAATCGACTGCTAGAATGACTTCAGTTCAGTAAAGAGAGCTTCTGAAATTCGAGAGTCTGCTTATCAACCAAAATAATCGACTTTGTTTACTTATTCCACCATTCCATTGACCAGCACCATTGATTCCAGCATTGTATTGACCAACACCATTGATTCCATCACTGCATTGACCATCACCACTGATTCCATTATTACATTGACCAGCACCATTTAATTCATCATTGCATTGACCAACACCATTGATTCACCAAAGCCGTCAAATCTTTCAGTTTATTCACAAACACCAATTTACAATAAAAACGATTGGATTTATCATCTCCACAGTCATATTTACCAGAACGATCAGATCCTGCTGTACAATAATCAGATTTCCAAAATTCTCGAATAGATTAACCAGAGTCGTTAAGTTCTCCCAAAATCACCGGAACCATTAGCTCTGGCGCAGAAATTTACAAATTTTGATAGTTCGACACCTTAGGGCCACCATTTTCAGCTTTTTCCCCATCGTTACTTCGTTACTTTTTCGTTATCCCTCGTTACTTGCGTTACTTCATCGTTACATGTCGTTACCTACCGTTACTTGTCGTTACCTATCGTTACCTACCGTTACCACTTTTAGTAACAACGCTCTTAAAAGATATTGTATCCTACCGGGCCTTGTTTCTATTCCGTTTCCATGGGATACTTTTGTTTAAGAAAAAACTTTAAAATTGAAATATCTCAAGAACCGGAAGAGCTTTCAACACAATTTTTTTTTGTTCATTTTGTATTTCATAGTAGAATCTTTCTAGATTAAAGGGAAGTAGAGCAGGGTTTTGGAAAAGTGTTTTTCAAAAATTCGAAATAAACTCGGGAAACTCGGGAAAGGTGTACCTTATCGGGGAAAATTTTCGTCGGTGGAAAATATTCGTCACTTGCTGGTAGTTGGTAAGCGCATCAAGGCTAGGGAAAATTTTCGTCGGGGAAAAATATTCGTCACTTGGCAAAAATTTCAACCGACGAAGTTTTCCCCGATAAGGACACGCTTCTTTTTTTTATAAAAATATCTTCTATAAGAATATCAAGGTGAAAATTAATAAAATCTTACTACCCTCCTGTGAATTTCACATAATTTGATAAGAATACAGTCATTTTGTATTTGGTTATTAGAAAAAATGATTACTTTGTTAGAGATAAATTGAAGCTTTGACGAAGAAATGTAATTTTAACCCAAATGTTCACTTAAAAGTCCAAAACTCTCAAATTGATCATTTCTCATATTTGTAAAAAAGTGAAGTCTAAAAAAGTAAGAATACGTTAAGAATATTTCACCCTCAATTCTGGCAATTTCTTAAGAATACTTGACCCTCATCCAAAGTACACTATTCTTATGAAGCAATGAAAACCATCCTTGGTTTCCCTCAGCCCCCTGCTGTGGCAATGATGAGTGGTTAATGGGAAAGGGGGTCATGGTTTGGATGTAAGCAAATTTCCAAACAAACGTCTAAAAATAGTAAAAAATGGTGGCAAGGAAGGTTCTGCTATGTGATTAAAATTAAGGAATTGTTCTTTCTTTAAGTTTAAGTTTTTCAAGCTTTTCTTTTGATATTTCTTGACAACAACGGTATCTTTTAACTTCACTGTAAGTTTTTACCTTGTTATTTATTATTTCCACTTGAATTTTTACGGATTTTAGTACCTCACCAGTATATATCTATCGAATAGAACCCAAACCCCTCAACCCCCGACAAAGTATGAATTCAGTGGCGGGGATGGAAACAATAACGCAATATTTAGCATTGAGGATTTTCTCGTCTGATTTTTTCAGCAGGTACAGAGATTAGAGTATAATTTTCCACTGAAAGCGATATTTTGGACAATTTTTCTGTTGGGAAGGGGTCCCATTGGGGCTGCGATAAAAGGGTGATTTAAACGAATTTTTAAGCGTATTGAGAATCAGATAAAAGTGAGTCTACAAAATAACCCTAATCCATGTTTTTTATATTGAAACTTAACTAATCTTAATAAAATGATACAAAAAGATCAAGTTGACCTAAAAACATAAATAAATTTTTTCTAGGTGTTCTTCTACATCCCACGATTATCCATAAATAATGTTTATGTTTTAGTGGCATAGAAATACTTCATAAATGACCGTCACACAGACTTCAACTTCTGCTTCATTTTGATAGCAAACATCAACTGAGTGGTATTGAGAAATGCAATTTGAATCATCCCGGTTCCATTGATCTGTTAAATAGTGAATATCCACACATTGATCAAACTTGGTGTTCCAACATCGGCTGAAGAGAGACGGCTCAGGCGTTGCTTTTCCGTTGCCAATGCATGCTCCACTTGCTTGGTCCTTGCAGGTATTTTCAATTGATTCACTTGGATAATTATACCCTATTGACCCAGCATTGACAAGAAGAGAGAAGACACTGAACACAGCAAATAAAATCTTTATTAAAGGCATTTTTCCTATTCCTCCTCGCTTTTTTGTCTCAGTCTCCTCGTTCATTGAACTTTAAATTTTATTTGAACCGAATCTGAAATACTAAAACAATTTATATGATTATTTGAAATTAATATTGACCTTTGGAAATTTTTACATCTGACAGATATTGATTTTTATAACAAGTTACTAGTTGATAAATTGATCATAATAATTTTTGAAATTATTAGTTGTATAATTGGCCATAAACTGATATAGAATCAGGAAGAGGTGCTCTTTCAGATTCTGCAAGGTCAAATAAAAAACGATGCAATACACCTTTTCGACCGTAGTCGCGCGGTCAGGCGCATGTCACTTTATTAATTAATTTACCACCCTAAACTCGATCCAATCGTTTTTTTTACACTTTTTTCTATTTTGGTGCGAAAAAAATACCACGCTGTGCGAAAAAAAGCCCACGCAGCAATTGGCGGTTACGGTCGAAAAGTGTATATGGACCATCCAAAAAGCTTGACATAAAGATGTGAAACGATACTGAAATCAAAGAAAGAATTATGAACATCCAAACAAGGTGAAATATAAAACCATGACTCTACCTAGACCTGGATCTCAATCTCGACTCGAACCTGACACGGAACCTACAAAAACAAAAGCCAACCCTTAATCCTGCTCAAAATAACGATAAATCTAACTTCAATAAGTTAAGATCATGTAGAAGATTTTTGATTGAAATTTAACAAACTCAAAGCAAAAACCTTAGCATCCCTCTCTCGCAGCCCTGGTGAAACTTTTACCTCGGTGGAGATAATTTCCTATTGAAATCCCAATGAGGATAGGAATTCTATAGTTCCAAGGCTAAAAAGTTCAATGGAAATGGTTTTGGAGTGCAATTTTGAGCTCGTTGAATGTGGATGAAAATGAAGCCAATTTTCCCAACGAAGACGAATTTTTTGCCAAAATTTCCATTGGGGCTAGCAGGTTTGTGACACAGCGTTTTACCCTACGATGTCTAAGGGGTCACTTAAAAGTTTCCAAGCTTAGGTGTACATACGTACATACGAGACGTTCGAGACTTATTTCAAGGATGAAAAGTTTTTAAAGTTTGTCTTTATATGTTGAAAGTTGATAAGACCTGACTAGCGTGGAATATAAGGAGTTACAATCTTATTTTTACTTGTTAAATGGCAGTATTTAACTAGCTAAAAACAGGTAAAGGCTATTAGAAGATTCCTTCACGCCTTTTTATTTGTCCAATTTAAGATGTACCTAACTTCCTATAAAAAGGGACCAATTTTATATGTGAAGTTAAAAGTGATGAAAAATGAAGATATTAGAGTGAAGAAAATCCAGTTCTTATTTCCAAAAATGTTAAGAAATATAATAGAGAAAAAAATGGGAAAAAAACTATCAGTTAGAATGTTTAAATCTTTGCTGAAATTCTGCTAAACAATAGACCTTTATATAAATTACGTCACGAACATCACTTGCCTCGTATTCAAACAATTAATATAGTGATTATGTCTCTTGAGACATTGAATATTTTTTTATAAATATGAAGTAGTTTTAATAGAATCCGCTGGGAGTTAACTACCATATGACAATAATTTCAAAGCGAGGCAAGTGAAGTTTGTAACGTGATTTATGAAAAGGTCTATTGTCAGTCCATAACTTAACGTGCTCCCCTTGCTTGAAAGAAAAAATACATTAAATGAAAGCTAGCTAGCTTGAAAGCGATTGAAAATTATGAATCTTAATGCAATACAGTACTTATTGAAGAAAAAAATATCCACACTTCATACCATTACAGTACAAAGTTTCTCATATCGAACTTTACAATGCACACCACTCCTTCACCTTGAACTATACATAAATCACTGTTTATAATGTATTCATTAAGAAAAGTATACCATTCAGTATCATTTTTGTAAATCTTAATTGTTACTTGGCTAAGGGTTGAACCCACGTCGCACACCGTGACGGAACGCCCTACCTTTATAGTTACAATGAATAAGCTTGACTATCCTACCCAAAAACATTAAGTCCCCCTATAAACGGAAAAATATCCGTCATGAAATCAGAATTTCCTTCTATACGCCTTTTCGACCATAGCCGTCAATTGCCACACGGGATCTTTTGTTTGTTTTACCACCCTAAACTCGATCCAATCCTTTTTTTCATCTTTTCCTATTGTCTATAGGTGCGAAAAACAAGACTGGGACGGTTTTAGGTGGTAAAACGGTCAAACAAATGCCCGCGCAAAAATTGGCGGCTACGGTCGTTAAGTTGTGTATAGAAAAAGTACACAAATGCAAATGAAAAATTCGCATACTTAAAAAGTTGAGTTATGGTTCTTCCTTCATGATAGCAGCCCGGTAATGTCTTCTGGATTACGTAACTTTTAAATCACCTGACTAGTTGCGATGACGTTTGGAAGGACGAAGCAAAAAAAGTATATAAATTCGTTTTGAACAAAATATTTACCTTGGTCGGCCATAAAATGACTAGTGGATTCTGGGACGCATGTAGGAGGATCATCTGGTGAGGCTGTTGGTTACCTTAAAAAGCACAGGTCGAAATCATATATCGACGCTGTGCCGACGAATCGAGATTCTATTCAGCGCGCAATCAACGAAGACAAACGTAACCATGACGACATCCAAGATCTTGGATGAAGTTCAAAGTTGATATTTTTATTCCCGGCGTTGAAAACACAACTAAAAAAATTCATCAATGCTTTTTAAAAAGAGTCAGTGATAGAGAATCGTAACATAAAGTCTGTCTATTATTTCGATTCAATTAAAGTGACATTTCCATAATTAATAGTTTAGTAATTACTGTTATACATTTGGGGATCATGTAAAAGATTTCTTTCGAAAGAAACTCACTTCAATTACACTTGGAGGTTTCTGGGGAATTCGTAAATAGTAAACTGCATACTGATAGTCTGCTAGACATTAATAAGGTAATATTTGCTCTTCATCTTTGATTCTTTTTACAGTGATTAGATTGACACATGCGCGATGAAATTTCTATTATTGGTTTTCAGAGGTTAATATATTCTTTTAAAACTTAACCTTTCCACCACGCTGTTTTCTATATTTTCACGCTGTCCCCACGCAACATTTTTTGACAAAATGGACACGTTTGGTTATTCTGTCATAACTCAAGAACTGGAAATCTTTTGATAAAAAATTTGCTATCCCTGAAAAACTAATTAAATTTTGCAGCTTTTAGGTTGGGTACCAATCAAAATAAAATACTCTAACTAAAATGGTAGCTCCACATTTACCAAAGTTTTTTTCCTCATTTTTCTGTAATGTCACTTTTTTGGTATTTTTCACTTCCTATGCAAAAAAAGTGGGTGAAGTTTAATTATTAAATCTTTCTTTAGTATTTCATCATTATATACTTACTTCTGAAGCCATATATTAAAAATTAGCATCCAAAAAACATTCTACTGCTCACAATGCCTTTTCAAACATCAGTCACTTTTCTCAGAAATCAGTGTTTTTCCGTCCGCCATTTTGAATCAGTGTTTTTCTTTGAAAAGTGCTGACTCACCACGTGATCATAACATTACATCATTATATATCAACGGAAAGCTTAGACTCTCTACTTTCTTTTTTTTTTCTGAACGATTACCAAGCAAGCCAATAAAAGATATGGCTTGAGAAAGACGTGTCTATCAAATTGCGTAAATGTACGGCATTCGGAACGTATCAAAGACGTATATGTACGGCATTCGGGGTGGAAAGGTTTAACCTCTAATACTCAGGGTAGCTGTTGGTGGCAAGCCAGCATTCATGGCATCCGCAACAAAATTAAACAAAGCTACCGGGAATACACCAGCAAATTAGAAATAATACTATTTATGGCTGGTTGAGTTTCTTAAATTCATTTTGTTTCAGAAAACCTATTTTTTCAAAATGTGTTGCTTGATCCGAAGGCTCCTTTGAATCAATCATCTTCTACCTGATTTCCATTTATATGGATTTTATATAAATGAAATATTTTTGAACGATTAAATAATGAACATGATTCAGAATATAGCAATTCTGCTTGAAACCTGTCTCCACCTATTGAGAGAATTACTATCGTTATTTTCTAATCGTTGAACCGAAAATATCCTTATTTATTAATTTCGCTTTAGCGAAAGTATCTACATGGTGCAAAAATTCAAGAACAAAATTTATTTGGCATATGACCTTCCATTATATTATTGGAATTAAATAAAATGGAAAATTGATTATTATAAAGAAAATGAAGAAAATCCCCATTTTTTTCTCAATTGACTCTAATTCAATAGTCGAACGTACGCAACGCACTGGGCTCAACTTCAGTGGCTTCAAATTATTCATAGGCCCAATTGTAGATCCCCAGATATTCACCCAAGGAACAAGTGCGCCAAATTTCAGCCAAATCCAACCATTTTGAGGCCTGTAGGCTCTGCTCTAAAGTTTTAGTCTCGTTTTGGCGGAAAACTCGTCCCCAGGCCCCAAAAATCAAGATTTTTGAAAAATGAAAAAAATCCTTTCAGATATTCACCCAAGGAGCAAGTGTGCCAAATTTCAGCCAAATCCAAGCATTTTTGAAGTCTCCAGGCTGCCCTAAAGTTTTTGTGACAGACAGACAGACACACACACAGACACACAGACACACAGACATTGTCAGATTGTAGCTCAACTGAAGTTGAGAATAAAGGAAGACATTGTATTGAGATAAAGCAAAAGTAAGTCTTTTATAGGTTTATAAAATGACAATATTAGTGTAGCTAGAGATAAAATTAAGAGGTAGCTTTTCATTTAGAATTTGAAAGAAAATTGAAGTCATTGCATTGCTTACTAATACATCCATTTATGAAAGTTCATTTTGGCTATCTTTTTTAGAGCTTTAGGTCAAAATTATCTATTTCACTGACCATTTCTGTTGTGCGAGCAGCAAAATGGAACGTAGTCGGTAGTGTTTGTAACTGAGCGTTCAAACTAAAGGCAAAATATATTTTCATTAATTTCACTAAAAATTATACAAGGCCTAAAAAGTTGACAATTTGTTTGAAAAACTGGCTTGACAAGCAAATTTCTATGTCTAGAAAAGTGACAAAATACAAGCAAATATGTGAGATATATGTAAATAAAATATCTGCTTACAAGCATACGACTATGACGCGCCTGTTGTTGCAAAACCATTTTCTTTCGCTTTAATAGAATTCAACTTTCGCAATTGTCGAAACATGAATTTCGCTGTGAACTATATAACTTTCTCGCATTTAAAATATGCATTTTTTCGCAATTAAAATGTGCAATTTTTCGCATTTAAAAGTGGACTTTTTTCGCATTTAAAATGTGCAACTTTTCGCATTCAAAAAGTGGACTTTTTTTCGCATTTAAAATGTGCAATTTTTCGCATTTAAAGTATGCAATTTTTCGCATTTAAAATGTAGATTTCTCGCATTTAAAATGAAGAGTTTTTCGCATATAAAATGTGCAACTTTTCGTATTTAAAAAGTGGACTTTTTTCGCATTCAAAAAGTGGACTTTTTTCGCATTCAAAAAGTGGACTTTTTGGGCATTTAAAATATGCAAATTTTTGCATTTAAAGTATGCAATTTTTTGCATTGAAACTTGTTTCGCTCTAAAAGCTTGTGCTATTACTAATATTTAGCGGCTATTTTGATTTAAATTTATCACTTTGTCAAATTGAAAGAAAAATCTACTGCTAAATTTCATCTATCATCAAAATACGCCGCACATTTGATGATCTTGTAATCAAACCGCCAAGTTTCGCAGGTCTAGGGCCGGTAAATCAGCGCTTGGGCCGCTTACGGAAAAAAATTTGCGGCGCGCAAACAATAAACAAGAGCCGCAAAGATGCGGATAAGTATTTCCTTTACAAATGTTAAAACTAGCAAGTAGCTGCCGCTATGAATGCCCCGCCTATAGCAGATATTAGCCCAGAGGAACTTAGCCATGAAGAGTTCAATGGGATCATAATCAGACTATAAATTGGTGAAATGACTTTTCATAAAAAGTGCTCAATGTTACTAGAGCTGTTTAAAGTTAAGAAACCGATGTGGTTAAAATTTCCTCAATAATATCCATACATAACGAAAGTTTCAATCCAAAAAAAAAACATGTTAAATCTACACTTTCCTATGCAAAGTGACCTGAAACCATTACAGGTTTTGCAACATGTTAAGAACTAAAATGATATCAACAGTTAGCTTGAATAAAATTTCTTCATGGTTACTAAAGATATAAATTTGATAGTTGCTCTCAAAATTGGCAGTTGAATCAGATAATTCTAATAAAGTTATTAATTTTCAAGGATTAAATTTCCCGGATTTCACAGCTTTTGTTCTTATTTACAAAAGACCATAAAATAAAATCCTAAGAAAATCTGAAAAAGGGCCTTCAGCGAAAATTAGTCACCATGAAAATGTGAAAACATCCATCAAAACATCAACTTCCACTTCCCTGGCAAGCAAGAAAGCGGAGATTCTTCAACGAAATGACCGTTATTTCAGACACAGTGTCCCGTTGTGACCACCGTCAACATGGTAAAAAACTTTTCACTTCACAGGTAGGTACAACATATTATTGGATTTTATTGGACGTCTGGTTCTAAAAAGTCAAAAAGTTTGTTCAGTTTTGATTTGAGCAAAGTACGCTTCTACATTTTAACATCAACACGGTACAGTGTGCAGTGGTGGTATTAGTAGAGAGAGTGTTCGAGTCTGTTCATAATATGTGACAAAACAATTCAAATTGAAATTACTCCAATAGCGCGTGTAATAATAAGCTTTTCTTAGAAGCTTGAAATGTTTTGTCCCAGTCTGGAATTCAGGTAACCTGCAGGTAACTAGGACTGAAAATCTTCGGCGTACATACACATCTAAGTACCGTTCTGGCACAGTGGCATAAACAGCATTTTCAAAGTTTGCTAAAGCTTTCAATATTGGCGTAAAGAATTATTCACAAAATAGCATCAAATTCAAATATATACTCCATAATCCATCGTTTTTTTTGGCTTTTGTTCCGCTTCTGTTCACATTTTTCTGCTCGCTCCTCCCCATGCTCAACCATTTTTTTGCTGTACCACTGTGCTTCAAATCTGTACAATATCCATATAGCATAGGGTACTCTCTGGGTTTTGTCTTTCCACCAAAAATTTCAATTTGATTTCCTTCAAAATGAAGTCACTATATAGGTAGACAGTATGAATTAACAGACAATTTCCGTTTTGTCTATGCCTATAATATCAGTAGGGTTTCGGTAGAGCAGCGTATTGACATTGACCGTGTGTGTAAAACAGAACCCTCGAGCTCGAACACCTGTCATTGAAGATGTCATCCATTCTGACAATCGTATAAGGTTTGATCCAATATCAGTAGTTTGATAGTTATTCATTCAGTAGCAAACAATGTCCGTCAACTAAATCCAGTTTTAGTTTTGAGCAACTACGTTAAAAAGATATTAACCAAGCAAAAATCTTGTGTGCTGTTTGTCGTTTGTGAAACCTTATTAAAGCTGTGTAGACTGGCAGTGCAGGGTTGACAGGACTTTCGATTTCTCGCTTTCACAAGTGCTCTGTGTTAAATGCACGAAAGTTGAAAAAATATCACGAAAAAAATCTGAAGAAACAGCATGAATATTTTTCTGGCGAACAAGTCTGCTACGTAAAACAACAAAAGCCCCTGCGGGGCAATAATAATTGGTGTCCTCAAAAGATTTCAAAGTGCTTTAAATCTCAGATAACATCAAGCAACACAAGTCCCTAAGAATTTCAAAATTCCATTTATGTAATTGCCAGTATTTACAGGATTATTCATAAGATGACTGTAGGTTCAAAGCTACGGATCACGGAATATATCCAAGCTGAACCCGACTGAGAACAACAATGCAGTAATCAAATTGGCTGGAGCTTTAATTTTCGTTAGGTGGACTTTAAATAAATGGATTTTAGTATTATACTAGCGGTCACCCGGCATTGCACCGCCAAGTAAGAGTGTTGTTGAACGCATCAAAAGAACTGATTATATAATTATTATTTTAAGCGCTGATTTCCAGAAATATTATACATATAGCCAAAAAGGGCAAATATTTAAAATGAAAAAATGACAAAAAAGAGAATATTTCACAGTAAGAAAATCAAACAAAATTTTATATATTTTCAAACTGAGATGAAATATTTTGCATTATACTTTCATGAATAAAATATTGAAAAAAATGTAAAAAGTTAAAGTTATTTTTGGAGTTTATTGAAATACTGTTCGTGCTAAAAAGTAAAAATCGCAACAAATGCAAAAAATGTCACATACACATACTTGGAAACAATCAAAATTTCCAGACAAATGTCAGAGAAGAAAATAAATTGTCATGCCAGGATATCACTTGAGTTTTCTTCATTTTTTAAATGCATGTGGAAGAAAATGTCAAGTTCATGAAAAAAGTTTTCCACGTTTTGGATGCACGTGTAAGAAAATCTCCAAATTTATCACAAAAGTTTCCACGTTTTAAATGTACATACCGTCAACTGCTTTAACTTGGGACGATTGGTCGAAACATGGGACTGTTTGATATCTGGTCTGTATTTTCACTTACTTGTTAAATCTCTTTGACAACAAATTTGTTTTGATATGTCCACCAAGTTTATCAATCATACTTCCTTTCATAACATGTCACGATAACTTTCACTGATAGCACCGATTGGAGAATTAGAGAACGCCAGCCGCTTAACCGCCTATCGCCCAATGGGATTAACAAATAACGCGTGTGTAACTTGCCGTGCGAGTGACGTCAAACGCTCCATCGTTTTGCCACTAATTTGTTCATCTTCGATCTAGACACTCGTGTGTATTCCACTACGGATTTTTTTCATATTTCGATTTAAAAGCCTGCGTACAGTGTGAAAGAGAAATTGTGTTTTTTTTAATACGCCGTTCATTAACTCAAATCAAATGACTTTGGAGGTTCGGTGAAATGGTGGCCAAATTGCTGTCGGACCATGTTTTGTCAGATAGTCCCAAGTTGGAGCAGTTGACGGTAAGAAAATCTCCAAATTCAAGACAAAAGTTTCCACGATCAAAACACACGTTGCAAAAGATCTCTAAATTCACAACTAAAGTTTTCCACGTTTTAAAATGCATGCGGGGAAGAAAATCTCCAAGTTCGAGAAAAATTTATAACCGCAACAAGTTTTCACTACACTAACTGTCACTAACCAGCAGTTAATTCATTGTTGTAGATAAAAAAACCAAGGGAAATTCAATCATTAACCAGTCAATTTTGCTCCATGTTTAAATTATTAGCTAAAATCAGTTCATCAACCATTCCCATTGTTGCATTGTTGGCATTGCATTCGTTGGGTGCAAACTTTTAATATGTAATTTTTCAGGATTAACATGGTCAGATTTATTCACAGTCACTTGCCTTACGTACGATTTATGTAAATATACAAAAAAAATTGAAGTTAGTTTGTTGTGAAAGTTGATAAAATGTTCTGTTTTTCCAAGACCAAGAGGTTGTAATTGTATCATCTCTCATTCCAGCTCATTTCAAACCAACAGAATGTAAACGAAACATCAAATCCAAAAAGGAATATTAAGACAAGTTCATTATCGACCATTCCTTGTGACAATCGTACAAAAATCATGATCCAATTCAACTCATCAAAGCATAAAAACCAAAGCAAACCCTGGTGAGCAGAGATACCTTTGAGATGGCTTAAAAACGATGCCATCTGTAAACGTTTCAAAAGTGTCAGAACACAATTTAGAGAAGGAGTAAAAACCACATCCACAAACTATCCAGCGATTATTTGAAAGCAATTCAATTATGGCTTTTAGATTGCTTTCCTTGATAGCTTTCAGATAGCGTTATTGACGAAAAATGGAATGCAATCTCAAAGCCATCCCGAAAGCAATCTCAAAGCAATAATTGGATGGCTTTTGGAAAATATCCTGGATGGTGTATTGATGCATTATGTTTGTTTCTCAAAAAAGGTATCCACAAGCTATCCCGGATATCTTTCAAATTGCTTTATAACAAAGTTCATAAAGCAATCGAAAAGCCATACAAATTAATCCCATGATGCTTTATTTTTGGACACATGTTAAAGATGGCAGACAGTCATCAAACTTTGAAGTCAACAAGTTTGGGTTAGTCAGTCAGTCAGCCAGGACAAAACTTCAATAAAAAGTGCATACTTTTTCGCAATATTAGATTATAGATAGATGCACCAAATCATACAGCAAATCAAAAAATAAATTGTAAGTGTTCTAGTAATTCTAGAAGTATTCTATAGTTTCCAACATGAGATGATTTTTCAAAAATATTCTAAAAATCTGTGCCTAGGTTGGTCTAGTTCTCAAATCTTTTCAGCAGTAGTTAAATAATACGATAATAATAATATGGATTTTTGAAAGCAGGCTACTGTCCCGTCTTTTGAGTTTTCAGTGTTGACTCCCTTCAGTGTTCAATAGAAATAGAATTAAAGTAAAACCGAAGGTCTTTTCAGAAACAAATTTAGAGTAACTTACACTTTGTTTGCGGTTGGTGGTTCTTAGTGATACTAAGTGCTGTCTTCTCTTTTTTCATTGAAAGAAATATAATTTTCAAACTAATGTTCTTATGCAGCTATTTTCGCTATTTTCTCTAAGAGCAGCTCCTCGCATTTGTGACTTCTCTCTGGAACTGGACTTTGTTTTGTTTTTATTTTTTAGAGATTCTAATTTCGAATGTTCGAATCAAAGTATCAAAGTTAGATGGTGTCTGAATGGCTTTTCTAAAAACATCTCAAAGACAAAACACATCCATAAAGCATCCAAACTTGATATTCCAAAAGCCATCTGAGTCGATGGCTTTGAAATGGTTTTTTTGTAATCTGAAAGGTATCTGAGCTTAACCATCGATAAACCATCTCCCTGGATAGCTTTTCAATTGCTTCAGGATAGTGTTTTGCTAATAAAGTTTTCCAGATGTCTTTCTAATACCTTTCAAATTGTTTTCATATAAAATCAAGTTTATGAGGGAAGAAAAGTAGCGAAAGAGCAAAAGTTGTTGTCTATTTTCTGCCATCTTTGTTTTGACAGTTAGAAACAAAGCAGTATGGTCCGATCAACAATACGCTTATGAAACGGCCGACGTTGCCCGATCGACAAGGAGAATAGAGCGCCGTGCGGATATTTACCACAGACGTTTTTCGAAGAAATGACGTCTTCCGCCTCGAAAAAGTACATCCTACTGTTTTACCGCCGGAGCTTGATTTAAAAAGAGACTCATGTACAAACTCACGAAATTGACCAAAACCGGCGTTAGACTTGAAGAAGGAGGAGAAGAAGGAGAAAAATTACCGTTTTAACAAATATTTCCTATATAGTTAGGAAATATTTAAAAAGAATATCTTTAAAGACTCCTAAAACCAAAAGAGGACTAAAGACAAGATAGCAGAAAGACTCACGTTCGTTAACTCCAACGAAGGATGTTAGTAGAAATTTGATGCGCTTTTTTTTTTGGTTAATTGTAGGCAAAAAAAATCACCACTGCCAATCTAAACAAGCCGTATATGTATAAAAGTTGCGAAGCGATCCAGAGCCACCTCGATTCGCAAGTTGCAAGCAAAACATTTAGTTCCAAATAATAGGAAAATTTCATATTTTCAAAAAAACGGAATAACTAAAAATGTTTAAAAGGAAAAAAAACGTTCAAAACAAGAAGCAATTCCATACCATACTTAAGTTCAACAGATTGCACGGATGGAAAAATGTCGTTCATCTATTGTATGAATGAAGTCATCTCTATTGTTCTTTGCGTACAAGAGGAAGGGGTGCCAAATTTTTGAAAATTGTGTGTACGTACTATATGGATGACCCTGATGGACGAGACCATGATATATATGGTGAAGATCAGAGATCTGACCTCAAGGAGAGAAAGTGTTGAAAATACTAAATAAAATAAAGATGAAACATAAAAAGGCACTAATATTTTTATAACTATACGTTTTTTTCCATTTTTTTAAATTTTTCTAAATATATATAGTATGTAAAAATATCAAGAAAAGAAAATTAACCAAATTTGCTTTCTACAATACTTTAAGTTTCATGTTTCCAATCGTCAGTTGTAAACTAAATGTTGAACAAAATTCTCTTCCTATTCATACATCGTACAATAATTAGAGTAATTAACAAGGGAATCAATACGTGTCGTAAAATTTGAAAAAGAAATTCTATTGGGAAATAAAAAGTTAATCTTTTGATTTATAATTTGCCAATATATATTTGTTAATATGGCGGCACTTCGCAATAATTTCTGATCTTTTGTTTAAGAGTTGTATGTAAAGTAGTATGTAAAAATAAAATGTTTTCTCCTGTCAGAACTACAAACAACAAAGAGTGGCCGAATTCTTTTTCCTCTTAGAGAGACGATGTTTCAATGAAAGGGTAATTAGTCCTCTCTGGGTCCCTATGTCTTTATCCTGGCTTGGGACAGGCTGACTATCATTTAAGACAGTCAGGCGACATTACCCCAGCGGCCTGTACAAGATGACAACAAACTCCAGGTAGACTGACAGGAGAAGAAAACAAAACATGAACCAACAAAGGTGTAAACACCTTAGACTCCTTTGGAGCCGACTGCACTAGACACCAGGCAGGGGACATCCTCGCACATTCTGAGATACTAGGCAAATATATATAGTATGGAAAAATAAAATGTTTTCTCCTGTCAGAACTACAAACAACAAAGAGTGGCCGAATTCTTTTTCCTCTTAGAGAGACGATGTTACAATGAAAGGGTAATTAGTCCTCTCTGGGTCCCTCTGTCTTTATCCTGGCTTGGGACAGGCTGACTATCATTTAAGACAGTCAGGCGACATTACCCCAGCGGCCTTTACAAGATGACAACAAACTCCAGGTAGAATATATATATATAATTTCGTTTTTGATGGGGCATGTCGCAATAAACTTGGATTTTCTGCAAATTCAGTCTATTGGACAGCAAAAGGAAAAGATAACAGATTTTTTACCAACATTTCCTTATCAGAGTGTGTTGAATTTTTAATCAAGAATTGCTATTTCAAAGTTGGTAATCATATACTCAGACAAAACATCGGTATCCCGATGGGAATAGATCCAGCTCCATTTTGGGCTAACCTTTTTCTTTATTATTACGAATCTAAATATGTACAAAATTTGATATCTACTAGTTCTCCTAGAGCATACAATTTTCATTCAGTTGGTAGATTTATTGATGACCTTTGCGCTATTAATGATAGAGATGATTTTTTCTCATGTTATAATGATATATATCCGGAAGAGCTACAGTTGAAAGTTGAACATCATGGAACACATGCAACGTTTTTGGATTTAGATATAAGCATTGAAAATAACATCTTTCGCTACAAATTGTTTGACAAGAGAGACGCCTTTCCCTTTTTCATTGTGAGAATGCCACATAAAGATAGTAATTTACCATCAATCATCTTTTACAGCTCTATATATTCTGAGGTCCTACGCATTGCTAGATGCACTCTTCTTTTTGAAGATGTTCTGCCCCGAATTTCAGAACTTTTCAAGCGCATGCTCAATCAGGGAGCTGAAAGATCTTTCTTGCGAAAACAAATAGTAAAGTGTTTTGATAGATTTCCAGAGACTTTTATGAAATTCGGAGAATCTTTAAATGGTTTTTTAGCGCAACTGCATTTTTGAAAAATTGAAACATTTTTTTTTTTTTTTTTTTTTTTTTTTTTTTTTTTTTTTTTTTTTTTTTTTAGTATTATGTATTGTATGTTAGTTTTCTCAGTCATTTTCTTTTTCGTTCTTTCCCGTACAGACGGCTGCACGGACTTTAGGTGTCGAACCGGGTTCTGGGCCTACTTTTTAAAAAATTTGTGTTTTTTGTCGTTTGTCTTGTTCTTGTTCTTGTCTGTTGTTTACCCTTTTTTGTTTCTTTGTATTTGTGTGGGAGTTTTTGTTTATTTTTCTATGTTTGTTAGTTTGTTTGGACTGCGGGTCGGTTCAGGGTTATGCAATCTGGGGGAGGCTGAGTGTTGGACGTCCATAAAACATGTTTAAAGCCGCTGCACCTGTCGCAAGTCAGGGACTCCAGATTGCATTGGTTGGGTTTTTGAGTGGGTTTTGGTGTTTGTGTTTTTCTGCTTGGCTTTTTAAACTTTATGTCTATTGGTCTGTTGGTTCTTTTTCGCATAAAATTCTCATTTCTTGACAGGATGTTTGATTGGTTTGATTTATATATTTAGAAAAATTCAAAAAAATGGAAAAAAAACGTATAATTATAAAAATATTAGTGCCTTTTTATGTTTCATCTTTATTTTATTTCGTATTTTCAACACTTTCTCTCCTTGAGGTCAGATCTCTGATCTTCACCATATATATATATATCAAGATCACTGAAACTTGCTTGACAATGTCTTTTTTCTATATACATTAATATAAGCATGTTAAAAAAAATCAGTTAAGATCTAAAAATAAAATACAAGAAGATTTTCTATAAAAACTACCTAAAAAGTTGGCTTCCTCTGGAAGACCGTTTCCGCTATTGAGCCGATCCGAGTGAAAATAAAACAAGGCAAAACCCAGTGAAAAGACCCAACTCACCTAAACCAAGAAAACCTGAAAAAAGCCTTTATTCTTGATGCTCCGTCTACTGTGTTACATAAGGGCCTGAGAGAACTTAGGAATCTATCTGATTGATGTTATGCTACTCGATTCATGCAAAATATGCTTAAGAAGTAAAAGCCCTAATTGCACTACAAAGTCGAATAAGTGCTCCAATTTTATTTCTTTTTTCTTTTGCCCTTTTTAAATATTTCCTATCTATATAGAAAATATTTGTTAAAACGGTAATCTTTCTTCTCCTTCTCATTCTTCTCCTTCTTCAAGTCTAACGCAGGTTTTGGTCAATTTCGTGAGTTTGTACATTTTGAGTCTCTTTTTAAATCAAGCTCCGGCGGTAAAAACAGTAGGATGTTCTTTTTTCGAGGCAGAAGACGTCATTTCTTCGAGAAATGTCTGTGGTAGATATCCGTACGGCGCTCTATTCTCCTTGTCGATCGGGCAACGTCGGCCGTTTCAGAAGCGTATTGTTGATTGGACCATACTGCTTTGTTTCTAACTGTCAAAACAAAGATGGCAGAAAATAGACAACAACTTTTGCTCTTTCTCGTTACTTTTTGCGAAGCGAATTTATGAGCGAAGCAGTTTTGCTATATTGTGCACGTACCTTTAACTTCTATCCCAAGCGAAAATTTGCTATAAAATTTGCTATATAAATCACATCTTCAAACCGATGATTTTATCAAAATGACCTTGAATGGTTTGGCTTAAAGCCACGAAAAATTTCTCGGTTTGGTAGCTAGGACTGCGAAAAATGCCGTTTTAAAATGGTGTATCCTAGCAGTGAACAGCAAAAAAATTACCGGAAGCCGAAACACGGACTTAGAATCTGAAGTCGATCAGATTGCCGCGCGGGCGGCACGCATCTAAGCAATCTAAGCAGTGGTTCTTCGGTTTTAAATGTTTATTTTGTTGTTAAATGAAAAAAAATTAGTTTGAACGGTGACAGAAAGGATCTTCATCATCCCTCGACTTTTAACAGCAAGTATCATATATCAAATAAGGTCAATCAATGAGAGGTTTTTGCAAGTCGCGCGGGCGGAAGGAGTGCTCTTTTAGTGAACGAAACTTATCTGGCACCCAGATGGTGAAATTTTCTTCCAACACGCTTAAGCTCTGAAGGTCGGGAAAATTTTCAACATCTGGAAGGTTTACATTACGGAATTTTGTGAGACTGCGTCAAGAATTTTGCAGCGGGAGGTCTGGTAACCCAGCCCTCGTTTTCGGGCGGGCGGGATTGGCGGGTCCAACTGAAATATTTCTACCTTTACGGGCAAGGACTGTTGAACCCGACTGAGGATACGGCACATCAAAGGCCGATTATCATTCCTCTCCGATGGGAAATTGACCCGCTCCCTTTAGAGCTTTAGTTTAGCGTGGGCGGCCACTAATCCGCCATCGGAATATCAGATAAGAACGAAACTTACCTTGCAAAAATCAAGTGGATATTCTATGATAAAGAAGTACGGAGGTAAATCAAATTTGTCGAATTTGTCAAGAATTAAATCAAAACTACCCAAGAACCAACAAACCATCTTTGTACATTTTTATTTTTGTTTTATTTTTATGTTTTGTTGATGATTTCATTCGACAGTCGATTCGTGATTTGAATAAAAATGTTCGATCATTCGACGAATATCGTTCGATTTTATTAAGGCACCATTTACACTAGAATAACTAGAAGGAAAAAAAGAGGGATGCGCGGGCGGCGGCGGGTGTTCTGCCACCGTGGATTATGTGGTGTGTTTGGCATTAAGGCTCTTACGACCCTGTCTCTATAGCGGCTTTATTAGAGGGATTTTTAGAGTGTCTCTTATTAATTTTGCTAGCAACTTGCGAATTGAGGTGGAGTCTGGATCGCTTCGCAACCCTTATACAATACGGCTAGTCTTTATATGCTTTGATGAGTTGAATTGGATCATGATTTTTGTACGATTGTCACAAGGAATGGTCGATAGTGAACTTTTCTTAATATTCCTTTCTGGATTTGATGTTTCGTTTACATTCTGTTGGTTTGGCTGGAATGAGCTGGAATGAGAGATTATACAATCTCTCAGTGTAGCTCTAAAGCTCTAAAACAGCATCTAATAACATGAAAACCAGAGTATGATTCTTCAATGGGAATCAAAACTATAAAGTGCACTTACAAACATCAATATATCAGATCTAACAAAATTAAAAACGGCACTGTCATCATTGACAATAAAACAAAAGATTTTCTGTCAAGAGTCTTTTAAACATTCCAACAACTTCCATCGAAATGATCTGTCACAGCTGAGTCTACCATTTTTAACATGGTCCGAGGATTGAGCCGAGAACGCTCGCAGACCGCCCGTGAACTCCCACGCGGGTGAAACATTTATTCTGTCGATCATTTTCTCAAGCGAAGAGTATGCGAAGCGATTCTAGTTTTACGATGGTGCCTCGGATCATCAGTGGATAGTATTCAATTATCATTATCCTTTTATTTTCATTTCTAGAACTTTTGCAAAAAAAAAGAAAAATAGAAAAGTCTATTCACATACTGAATTTGAAAGATCTTCTATGTGGCGTTTTTTTGCAAACTGCAAAAAACTGATTTTTATCCCGCTTTTCCGGGACTTCAGCTTAAGTGCTGGCGTGCAGCATAGGGTACAAAGTCTAAATATGTGTTTCCCACATTTCCAAAATGTGTTACCCATAATTTTTGTATGAAGAGTTAGGTCTACACTGTCTCTTGGCTTGGTCTTGGAAAAACAGGACATTTTATCAACTTTCGCAACAAACTAAGTTCAATTTTGTTTTTATATTTCCATAAATCGTACGAAGGCAAGTGAATAAATCTGACCATGTTATACCTGAAAAATTACATACTTGCAATATAAAAAAAGTTTGCACCCAACGAATGATCCCGACAATGCAACAATGGGAATGGTTGATGAACTGATTTTAGCTAAAAAATTTAAACGTGAAGCAAAATTGACTGGTTAATGATTGAATTTCCCTTGGTTTTTTTATCTACAACAATGAATTAACTGCTGGGGTTAGTGACAGTTAGTGAAAACTCGTTGCGGTTATAAATTTCAAATCTTAAAGCTGATAACCGGATCCGGAACAACACGGCCCCAATATGAAGAATGTTATGTTATACTTCTTAAAAGGTTTATTGCATTGAATATGGATGTAAATAATCTGAAATCACCTCACATGTACAATTAAAACTTTTCTTGAACTTGGAGAATTTCTCCCCCCCGTGCATTTTAAAACGTGGAAAACTTTAGTTGTGAATTTAGAGATCGTCATGGCAAGTTACACACGCGTTATTTGTTAATCCCATCGGGCGATAGGCAATTAGGAAGCGGGCGTTATCTAATTCTCCAATCGGCGCTATCAGTGAAAGTTATCGTGACATGTTATGAAAGGAGTATGATTGATAAACTTGGTGGAGTTATCAAAACAAATTTGTTGTCAAAGAGATTTAACAAGTTAGTGAAAATACAGACCAGATATCAAACAGTCCCATGTTTCGACCAATCGTCCCAAGTTAAAGCAGTTGACGGTATGTACATTTAAAACGTGGAAACTTTTGTGATAAATTTGGAGATTTTCTTACACGTGCATTGAAAACGTGGAAAACTTTCGTCGTGAACTTGACATTTTCTTCCACATTCATTAAAAAATGAGGAAAAATCAAGTGATTTCCTGGCATGACAATTTATTTTATTTTCTGACATTTTTTTGGAAATTTTGATTGTTTCCAAGTATGTGACATTTTTTGCTCTTGCAGCATGCTTTTGGAAATCATAAAATGGCTTCTGTTAGGGGAGTTTTTTCCTATCGACATTTTTTCAGATTATGAAATGTTTCCCAGTATATAAAAATGAGATTTTTTTTTTTTTTTTGCATTCTGTCCGAAAATATGAAATTGTTTCCCTGTTTTGAAAGATTTTTACTTTTTAGCACGTACATTATTTCAAAAAACTCTAAAAGTTACTTTAAATTTCTACATTCTTTACAATATTTTATATATGAAAGTATAATGCAAAATATTTCATCTCATTTTGAAAATATATAAAATTTTCTTTGGTTTTCTTACTGTGAAATATTCTCCTTTTTGTCATTCTTTCATTTTAAATATTTGCCCTTTTTGGAAATCAGCGCTTAAAATAATAATTATATAATCAGTTCTTTTGATGCGTTCAACAACACTCTACTTGGCAGTGCGAGGCCGGGTGACCGCTAGTATAATACTAAAACCCATTTAAAGTCAACCTAACAAAAATTAAAGTTCCAGCCAATTTGATTACTGCATTGTTGTTCTCAGTCGGGTTCAGCTTGGATATATTCCGTGATCCGTAGATTTGAACCTTCATTCATTTTATGAATAATCCTGTAAATACTGGCAATAACATAAATGGAATTTTGGAATTCTTAGGGACTTGTGTTGCTTGATGTTATCTGAGATTTAAAGCACTTTGAAATCTTTTGAGGACATCAATTATTATTTTAATATTTGTAAAGGAAATATTTATCCGCATCATTGCGGCTCTTGTTATTACTTGGATTGCGGTTTTGAAAAACTGAGTTTGCAATTTTTACTAATTTACAAGAACCAGCATATGGTTTCGTGTATACTGTGAGGTTTATATGCGTAAAGAAATAAATTCATGGATGTCACGTTCAAAAATTATATTTAAAAAAAAGTGGACGTGTAAATGGATAAAATAAACAAAAGTCATAAACGTAATGTGTTTTTTATTCCTTCTTAGGCGTAACAGGTGAGCCTGGTATCATTCCAACACCTGGAATATTGAGCCAGACATCTCCTTCATTGATTTTTTGCTTATGTTTATCGGACAATTTCTGTAGCGCTAAATTAAAACCATCACCAATCTCCGTTGAGTTAAAGTAGTCGACGGCTGACATGCGTTGAGAGGCTTCCTCGATACTTTGAAATTTCTTTAACATCGCATAAACTCCTTTCTCAAAGTCTTCCTTTGTGTAAGATTTTCGTCAATCGAGGTGTTGAATTTGAGTCTAGACTCTTGACAGACCACTACCTCCCTGTTCATATCTTGGCACAATGAACCGTTGTGCTCTGCTCTAATAGAAGAAGGGATAACAGAAAATCCTTCGGCGAGGGTTTTTTCTATCCCATAGGGGATGCTCGATCTTTGGCGTAACATCTTGTGTAGTGTAATATTGGCTAATTTGTCTGACGTATATTCAAGAAACTTGAATCGCTCTTTAATCCTTCTACTCATTCCTTTATTGATAGAGGTAAGGAACTTACTCATGTCTGCTGGATACCCGGCAAAAATGAACACCGGATTGACAATATCAGCTGATATTAAGGGATGCATATACCTCATAATAGTTTCCAGAGCCTCTGTACCATGTTTTTGCATTGACTTCTTAGGGCATAGTTGGTAAGCCTCGTCAATAAACATCACCTTCCCATACGCGGACTTGATCACTTCGAGACACTTGTTTGACGTGCTCGAGACAAAACCCGAGACAATCTCTTCCTTTTGGACTTCAACGTCGTCTGGTGATTCTAACAAACCAATATCATACAAGATTCCTGATATAAGCAAGATAAATTTTAAACCAATACTTTCTAAACTAACTGTTTCAGGAATCAATTTGGATCTAAAAGAGATGCAACAATCTAATCATGGTATTATTCACCTAAATATAGTAATTTTGAGGATTCTTCCCTTCCTAATTTTATCTATATTTCTCAGAAATATTAGAGAAATATTGGTATTGCAATTGAAGGACAGTATGAGTTTTGAGTCATACAGTTCTGATAAAGTTTAACTTACCAGCCATACATCTGGCAACCATTGTTTTTTCCGGTTCCTGGGTTGCCACTTAAAATCATATGTAGATTGGAAATGATTCAAAGCAGCAAACGCACCTTGCTGATCGCCCGCACGATCCATCCAAATACTTAGCGCGTCAACACTTCAAGACTGTTCGCATAATTTCTTATACGCGTTCCGATATTCCAGACCCGATCAGTCGAACTTGTCGAACCAATCGAACAATTGAACTAATCGAACTCCATCGAACGATTAAAGTTCAATTAAAATCTAATCGAACTCTAAGATTTTTTAAAAGATTGTGAGTGTTCGATTAAGTTCGATCAATGGGTTTCGGTTCGATCAGTTCGATAAACCATTTTTTTTCGAAAAAGTTTGTGCTGCTCCGCATACCAGGATAATCACGACGACGAACGAAAAATGTAATAGGCTAGTGAAAATACGAAATTTGATTGGTTGAAACTCACTAGCCTGTTAAATTTTCGTCCGTCGTCCTGATTTTACCGATTTACTTAACTTCACTATTAGCTTCTTTTCAAAGCCAAATTCGGAATGTAAATCGGGAAATTACTTTCGATAACGGATTACACACTTTTCCTGTATCAGGATAAAGTTTTTGCAAGCGAGGGAAGATATGAGGATTTAATATCATTGAACTAATCAAAGTTTTTACTGACCGAACTAATCGAACTGCTATTGCTTCAAAAATTGTGAGTGTTCGATTAAGTTCGATTAAATTTTAATTGAACTTTAATCGTTCAATGGAGTTCGATTGGTTCGATTGTTCGATTGGTTCGACAAGTTCCATTGATCGGGTTTGGGCTATTCAGATCTCTGATTCGCTTACTTGGACCCAACCAATCAGAATAGCTGCATAATCATCCTCAGATCAGAATGCAGACGATCTAGGTAAACCAGACCGTAAACATAAGAAATATCAAAATTAAAAAAAAGTTTATGTGCTGGATATCCAGGCTATATGGAAGGCTGAGATGTCCGCTACTGTACAGCAGCCAGCTTACCATGAACCAAAATTTGTTATTTTTTTAGTCCTGAAAAGCTCAAAACTGGAGCCCCCCCCTCAGAAAAATTTTATTGCGCCTTTTTGAAATTGCACCTGGATTTCTATTAATATGTTTGCCCCCCCTTGGAAAGTTTGTGGAAAAAAATCCCCAGCAGATGGCAGAAATGATCGAGGGGAGATAGACAGGTGAGGTGGGAGGAAACTATGTTTAATAACGTATACATTGACTGCCCCACAAATATTGGATGGTATTTTCAAACTTCACTCTAAATGTAAAGGAAAAACCTACAAATGACGAAGGCCTGGCTTTGATCATCAAGTGAATTATTTGTTTACCAGTTGCCAGTATTAATCTTTCTCGAATCCGGGTGATGAGATCATTGGCCATGCAAAATCCTACAATTTCACCACGCGTGATCGTTAAGTTTACAGACCGGAATTTAATTGAAAAAATGAAAAATACTGACTTGGAACTTACCTTGCATGAACCATTTAACTGATATGATTCAGCTTATCGATTCCCGTCTTTAAATTCCTCAAAATCATAATATGATAATATGGTAATATAATAGATTGATTATATATTATATTCATTACATATAAATAACGTAGTATGATAATATAATAACATAACAGCAAATTAAAATTCGCCCTCCAAGTTTTAAATGCAAGGAATTGAACTTGAACATTTTAATGCGAAAAAAGTACACTTTTTAAATGCGAAAAGTTTTACCTTTTAAATGCGAAAAAAAGTCAACTTTTTTAAATGCAACAAAAGTCCACTTTTAAATGCGAAAAATTGCACATTTTAAATGCGAAAAATTGCAGATGTTTAAATGCGATGAAAGTCCACTTTTAAATGCGAAAAATTGCAGATATTTAAATGCGACAAAAGTCCACTTTTAAATGCGAGAAATTGCACATTTTGAATGCGAAAAATTGCAGATATTTAAATGCGATGAAAGTCCACTTTTAAATGCGAAAAATTGCACATTTTAAATGCGAAAAATTGCAGATATTTAAATGCGATGAAAGTCCACTTTTAAATGCGAAAAATTGCAGATATTTAAATGCAATAAAAGTCCACTTTTAAATGCAAAAAATTCCACATTTTAAGGGCTCTGACCATAGTGAATTTTTCATAATTGCCGTGTTTAACCCTATTAGCCCCAAGCTTTTTTGACTTTTGTATCCCCAGGGGGGGGGGTAGAATCTACAGCCCTCGATTATTTTTGATCTAGAAGAGCTATGGCCATGAAATTTGGTACAGATGTTCTCCATCATGATAAAATTTTCCAGGAAGAAAAAAAAAAATTTGATGACATCATTCAAAAACTGATGATGTCATCACAAAATTTCCACCTGTCGGAAAAAAGCCCAAATATATGGTTTACAAAAATGTCTATTACAGTCGAACCAATAAAGATATTTCGATTCTGTTTGAAGATTCTGAAGATTCTGAAAGGTAAAAGACTGTTCTTTAACATAATTGCTGGTTTTGCAATTTCCATGAAGGTTTTTTCTTAAAATCTGTGCTGAAGATGAGTAAAATTTTCAAAATTTGATGACGTCATAAATGATGACGTCATCATTTTCAAAAACTTTCTTTAGATTTTTTAAATTTGTATTATCAATGCCTATCACGTGTCAAAATTTGAAAATGATTGAATAAAAAGTTTAGAAGTTATCAGCACTTTAAAATTTTGAGTTTTAAGGATTTTAGCTGGGTTTCATGTCATGTTACACAATAAAGTCATAAAACCTGATCTGGCCAACCTATGACCCTAAAATTTTGTACAAGTACTCTTAATAAGATTTTATTAAAAGTCAGAAAGTTTCAAGTCGTTTGAAAAATTTTTCTCCGAGATATAAACAAAAGAACTCCAGCGTGGTAGATTCTACCCCCCCCCCCCGGGGCTAATAGGGTTAAAATGTGTTTTCTGACTGATGTAACCAACAAAACTATGGCATGTTATACATTTTCTGTTAGACAAACTATTCCAGAATCTGAAAATTCAAAAATTGCATTGAAAAAATTTGATGAAGAAGAAAATGAAGACTTTTGCGAGGAAGAGTATTTCAACTTTGAAGAGCTTAGTTTCGGCGAAGAAAAAACATTTTGAAAAAATTTTCGCAGTAGATGGTGTATCTTTTACCGAACAATAAAAATTTTTGGGGAAAATTTTTGTAAATGCTTCTTTGTCTCGAAATCTTCAAAATAGTGGTTTTTCATCAATTTTTCATCCGGATTTTGCTTAAAAAAACAGTAATAACTTTTGACACATCTTTTTAGAAAAATTTTCCGCAAAATTTAAAATAGTTCAATTCTTTGCGGACAGTGTAAATAAATTTTGAAACAAAAAAGTTAATTACCCATTAAAACTAAGCACTTTTTGTAAAAGAGGGTGATGCAACATATTTTTAACATCTTTTTAAAGTTCATAACGTCATTTTTGCAATTAAATTCTTAATTACTCTTAAGGGATTCGATTAAAAAGCAATTTATAAAGGCAATTCTTTGTTAAATGTGTTAAGGAACCTGAAATATAACTTTTATGTTCAAATACCAAAATCAATTTTTGGACTATGGTCAGAGCCCTTAAATGCGAAAAATTGCAGAAATTTAAATGCGATGAAAGTCCACTTTTAAATGCGAAAAATCGCACATTTTAAATGCGATGAAAGTCCACTTTTAAATGCGAAAAATTGCAGATATTTAAATGCGAAAAAAGTCCACTTTTAAATGCGAAAAATTGCACATTTTAAATGCGAAAAATGGCATATTTTAAATGCGGAAGAAAATGGTTTTGCAACAAAAGGCGCGTCATATACGACTAGGTGAAAATTGTGTATACTGAACCACAAGTAAGTAAAAGTCCAGTAAATAGTCAAAATCAAAGTCTTCATAAAAGTTTCAATCTCAAAATTTTAAGTAAAACTCATTCTCAACTTTCTCTTATGAAGTCAAAATTGTTGTGTGTGTTGTGTCGCACACGGTGATTTAGGTGTGGATCTCCCTGCATATTTCACCAGACAGTCTAACTAAACCCAGAGGCGCAGTGTACCCTGAAAGAGTACGATTTAAGAAGATAGTAACTGGACGATAGTAACTTCGATCGAATGAATTTTATATTTATATAAAGTGATCACTAATATTTCAATAACTCCAAATAGCTGATCCTTAATATAATTGTCGAAAAAGTCGATAACTCGATAATATCTCCAATTGATGTTATGGAAGTTTAGCTCCAGATCTAAAACGGTAACAAGTCTCTTTTCCAGTAGTACAGTTCGTAATTCTCTAGCTCTCCAGCAGGTTTCGACTCTCCAGCACGCTTCCGACTCTCCAGTATGTTTCCCGACTCCAACACTGATTTTGTGTTTCCGGTATTTATAGTTTTTAGTACTATTAGTGGGATCGTTTAGCATAATTTACGGGAAAACAATAAGATCTAGCTGAAACTTTCTCCAGACCTTCTCTATAGGATGGTTATGCCTCAGGAAAAATTACCCTAAAATCCCACTGGTGAAACATCTCTTTTTTTAAACATTTCTTTTTTCCCCAGGCAAAACCCTAAGGGTGAAATTTTTTAAAAATTTCAAACTCATTTTCAGACATTATCAAGTATTCCATTCGAAAGCTCTCGAAAAACTATATAGAAGACTTTTGAACGGGTATAGCCAATTTCATTACCTAACTCAAGATAATTCACGCAGAGAAGATGCTATTTATGGTAAATTTTGACCAAAGTGTGGCGAAAAGTGGAACTTGCGCATGAAATATCTCGAGTTAGGTAAGGAAATCAGCTATAACCGTTAAAAGTCTTCTATATAGTTTTTCGAGAGCTTTTCAAATGGTATACATGATATTGTCTGGAAATTAGTTTGAAATTTTCAAAAAAATTCGCCCTTAGGATTTTGCCTGGGGAAAATAGAAATGTCCCAAAAAAGGGATGTTCCACCAGTGGGATCAATAGTCACGTTAGTTTAGTTGTCCGCGTCCATTCATGTGGTTGGGATTACTTCCTCGATCCCAGGTCATAAATCTTTCAGTGTGGTGCGTAGATTGATTCAGTCTTTTGTTGTTTTTTTTCTCGATTATCTCAGTGTGTCAGTGGTATGCACAGATATCTGTAAAGCCCGAATGGCTAGATAGGCAACTTTAAGCTTTTTTCAGCAAAAAATATTGTTGCTATTGTTTTTCAAAACCTGCGAAGCTTCTGATTGGTCCATCACTGAAATTCTATTGTAATGTCACGCGACTCTGGTAGGAAATCCTTCCAAAGACGAGCTTCACTTTTTGACCAAGGCCGCTTATCTAGCCCTTCGGGCTATATATCATTGGTGGTATGTAAGATGTTAGTCACGCTTGGGCTAACGGGGTTGGCAGTCCGTTTTCCTCGATGATCTTCTTGCGTGAATCTATTCAATGTGAATGGTATATGATGATTTTCCATTGGCTGAATGCTGGTAGCTAGAGGTCTTTTCCTTCGTAAGCACGTTGGACTTGAATGGAGAATGTAGATTGTTTATTTTGGGATGAGTGATGTTTTCTCAAAATATCTCTACTGTCACAGTTGTATCAAAAAATCAATACGCCTATTTCTATAAGATATAATTTCTTCTTTGCGCATACCAATTATGACGTCACATAATCTGTCTCTTGTGAATTGTGTGTATCATAAAAGTAAAGTCATTAAAGTGATCACGCGACACTCCCCACCATGAAATAATCGTAATTCAAGGGCGTGTCTGTCAAAAGTTCATCAAATGTTTCATCGAGCGTAGTATGTAGTAAGCATACGTATCAGTTCATAATTTGTAAATCAACCCAGTTCATGTACGTAATCAGTTCTATCATCATACTCAGTTCATAGTATGTAATCAAACACTGAACGTAAGAAGCACGTTGCTACGGATTCACGTAACAATTTAATCACGTATTGTTGATCATCACGAACTGTTGGACATCACGAATTGTTGGACATCACGAATTGTTGGACATCACGAATTGTTGGACATCACGAATTGTTGGACATCACGAATTGTTGGACATCACGAATTGTTGGACATCACGATTGTTGGACATCACGAATTGTTGGACATCACGAATTGTTGGACATCACGAATTGTTGGACATCACGAATTGTTGGACATCACGAATTGTTTGACATCACGAATTGTTGGACATCACGAATTATCGTACATCACGAATTTTTGGACATTACAAATTGTTGGATATCGCGAATTGTTTCTAGAGAGACTCATAGAAAATGCTGGCTAATCACAGTCAACATTTGCTTGACATCATCAAGCTTGAATTGATTGGGAAACGCTGATTCCAAGTGTCAACGTCAGTTGAAAGATTCAGGAACACGAAATTTAAAGAAGAAGATAAAAGAAAACATCACCTGCAACTGCAGCATTGCCAATTGCTCAGGTGAATTATTGAGTCTGCAAGCGAAGCCATTGTTCCGAGCTCTGTCAGGATGCCAACTTCATCGAATGATCTGATAAGAACCAATGATCGGTTAGCACGTTTAGTAAATCGGAATAATTGTTCCTGATGATTCTTGTACTTCACAGTGACTTGTCTGATATCATCATCCTTGCCTTTATGAACACTGTCGATCATTCCATATTGATAAGTATTGCTGATGTTTGATTCATTCTTGAGAAATAAAACGACGTCTCGTTTGGATGGTTGCTTGTCTAAATTGAACCACTTCTCTTGAGCCATCAACTTTGGAACATGAGATGATAACCAAACTTCAAACCATGCATCGAAGCTTTTGTTGTTCGCCTCAATGATTCTGTTTGGGTGCACCACTGACAATAATTCTCCTTCGGGACTCCGTTCATTGTTTCCACCCATTTGAAGTCTGTTGGGTGTCAATAAGTCAATTGATTCGAAATCAGATACTTTGTTTTTGATTCCAATTGGCAAGTTGTTGATTGAGTTGGCGATCTCGGCTGCCAATGTCTCATTGCCATTGCAACAATGATAGACGTTCGTTAGAGATACTTCGTTCCAATGATTTGTTGACTTCTTGAATTCGTCTCTCAACCTTTCCATGTAAATTATGTCCACCGACTTGACACGAGTTGAATTCTACACCAACATCTTGATGTAGTTGATTGGTAGCATCTTTGAAGTTTAGCCTCATGTCTTTGCAACCTTTCAGTAGTTGTCCTCCTTCATCACAGTAGAGAACTTTTTGAAATCCAGCATCACAAGCAAAGCGTATGAAGGCTTGAATAAAAGCTGGTGTGGAGTAATCATCCATAACCTTGATTGATGTAGAAGATGTAGTGCAACAACAAAACACTACAAGCCATATCTTGATCGTTGCTCGTTTGTTGTGAGGTGAGTAAGCTTTGAATGGACCTGATAAGTCAATCTGGCACATACAGAATGCAGGAGCAATAGTGAGACTTGACTTTAGAATTGGACCCATGGCTACATCAATTGCTTTCTTCTCAAGATATCTGCATCTTGGACATGATCTTTTGATAGCTTTGATAATGGATCTTGCTTCAATGATGTAGGCCTGTTTGAGAACAGCCCTCAATGTCGTTTCTACTCCTCGATGACAAACTTTTCGACCATTCCAGTGTACATCATTAATGATTGCATATGCTATTGGTGAGTGTTTGTCAACCAATGGTTCACAAAAGCTTATTGAGGACAGATCTTTCATGGCTTCTGTAAATCTTCCTGATACAGTGATGTCATCACATGAGAGGATTCGTCCAGTGTAAACAAGTATACCATCTTTGAGCCTTGATATCTTCTCATACTTCTTTTTGGGTAAAAAGTGTTGAATCTCACTTGTGTATTTCCTGAAGTAGTAAGACTTTGCTTTTACTGTGTCTGAAGTTGATGTGAACATGATCCATGGAAAAGTCTTTGATTTGGAAGAATCAATACGACGAGTGAGAAACAGTCTGATGAATTTTATCACGTAAGTCATTATTCGAATGACTCTTGTAAAGTTGTATGAGTTTGGATCGACAAGATACTGTAAGAAGGTGTAATGTTTCTTTACTTCAGGTGGAACTTTTGATTCACTAACGTAATCGCTTTGTTGAGGATAGGTTTCTTTGTCAGCTTCCTTGATCTCTGATGTATCAAGTGTCAAACCTCTGATGGGAGTTGTTGGAAAGCTTGCCTTGTTCTTTGACATCCATTCAAATCCTTTGATCCAATCTGAATCCATAAATATCTTCGATGGAGCATCCTCTTCTTGTTCCAAGATCAGCAATCATTTGCTTTGAAGTTACACAATACCAATCAGTTGGTGAAATAAATCGACGAATTTCTATCACTCTGTTTCGTACCCATTGCTTGAGAGGCTTGCCCTCGTTTCCAATCCAATGTAATACAACTTGACTGTCACAAAGTTTGACTGAAGATTTGTGAAGCCCACCAAGTGATCTTTTGACAACTTCACTTGTGTAGACGTTGAGGAGTGCAGCAATCATCTCTGCTCTTGGCTGTATGATACGATCAGGAAGTATTTTCGATCTAGCAAACAATAGTTGGCAGTAGTAGTCACCATCACGCTTTTTGATTCTTGAGTAGATGGCCGAGTATGCAAGTTGAGGACTAGCATCCCCTGTATCAATTGTTTCGATGGTCAATGATTCAGCATCATTTGGTACAATACATCGTTTGAAGTAAATCGAGTTCATCTCTTGCATCATTTTAAAGTTATTCTTCCAAGTTGGTTTGAGTTCATTGGGAATAGGATCATCCCAATCAAGTTTTCGAGTGGTTAAGTCATGTAGATCTAACTTGAATCTCGCTGTGAGGGGTGTCATTTTACCAAGTAAGTCATATATCTCTCCCACTTTGGATGCACAATGACGTTTGGTGAGCCTATCTGGGATTGAATTGTCTTTTACTGGTGGTTTCTTACCACGTCGACGTTTGGCAAAGCTCTCCAATGTTCAATGACATCAAGTCACTTTTTGGAAACCATTTCAATCCAGAACAGTCAAGGAATTGCCATCGTCAGATAAGTTCTCCTTGGGATCTTCACCGCTGAGAGTACATAATTCCCTTAAGTTTGTAACCACCTCTATTGACAATTGTTTCGAGCTCCTCAGATCTTAGTTTGGCTATTTGATATGAAGAGTCACCACTAATGCAGTCATCAACATAGATGTCTTGTTTGATGATTTGACTTGCTTCAGGAAATTCATCCTTGGATATGTCATCTAATTTTCTGAGACCATATTCTGATTGATTTCCGCTGGGCTTTACTCCATAAATCAGTGTTTGATCACTTTTTCATCAGGTATTTTGGTTGGGTCAAAATCCTCATGCCAAATATATCTCTGTAAACACCAATCTCTCTCATCTAAGCGAACTGTGTTATACATTTTGCTAATGTCGGTATGGATACCGACTTGACGAGTTGACCGACGTATGACGATTTCTTGTAGTTTATTCAAACCATTTTTTCCTTTCGCAAGGATGTCGTTTGAACTGGATCCTGAGGGAGTTGTCATTGAGGCATCAAAGACTATACGACAGGGAGTTGAAATGGATGTAGGCTTCCACACTGCCCTCTAGGGAATGAAATTCTGAATTTGATTGTTTTTCAACCTGGATCGAACGTCAGATGGTAGGTTTTAGGCATAATCAACGAATCCCAACTTTTGAAGTTTGGCTTTCAGATTCAAGCACGTCAAGTTTATCCTGTGCGTTTACAGGTAAGTTCAGCTTTTTGATTTGCTGAGTGTACATTCGAAGTGCGATAGATTCGTTAGGTGCAAGACGTTTCACCGGATCATACATCAACGGTAACCTGGCTGTTATGGTGCATGAATCGATATCGATCGAAACGGATGCGTTAATGACAGCTTGTTCGGCCTCCTCTCTCAGGCTGATAGCCTCGATCGTTTCATGGGTTTTTCAATCTTTGCCACTACGGCACTTGGTACAACGGTACGAAATTTGTGAGCCTGCGTTTTCCACATTTTCAAACGATGTTAGAACAGTGGGTTGATAAGATTTGGTCGAATGGATGGGCGTGGGAGATTCCCCGATAGCAAGTTTACGGATCTGGGCGAGTTCCGTATAGAAAGTAGAGGAAAGGTGGGCGTCGTGAGCTCGAGAGAATGACTCGTGTGTGGACCGCCAAGAACACCTGTGGTGCCATCAGAACCTCTGAACACGGATTTTAAAATCAATAAACCCGTTGGTGATTAGAAGATGAGTTTGGGGAAATGGCAGAAATTTGAGATACCGATCATCATGTCGACTTTGCCGCCTACAGATTTTGGTAATTTTAGAAATGTTTTCGCCATTACGCCCGCCGCAACAAACAGACTTTTTTCCACTTCGCTGAGAGGATACATTGGAAATTCATCGGTTAATTTCGATAGGCAAACGCCGGTCATTACTGCATTCTCTCCGGTAATCAACGGTAACTTTACACGGTACAGTCCATGTTCGGTAAGGGTTTTGGATCCTCCAAGTCCTCCAACTGATACTGGCACTTTTGATAGCATGGTAGCATTGTTTACAAGACGATTGACAGCATCCTTAGTGATCAAGAAATCGCTACAGCCTGAGTCATAGGAAATATTGAATAGCTCTCCATTTAATTTGATTTGCTGCAACATGTAGATACCACGATCTTTGATCTCTGCAACATTTTATTCAGCAACTTTTCGGTCTTTTGTTTGCTGTAATTTTTGGTTTGAAACCGCACTGTTCGCGTGGAACGATAGCTTTATCTCCCTGGAAAACGACGGTAAGCTTTGGCTCTTAATGTATTTCGCTTTGTGTCGTTCTAACAAATCCTCGTTTTCTTGAAAATCCTTATGCTCGTCACAAAGCAAAACGTGCTTCTTTTTAGTGTAGGACTGGTAAGATGGGTGTGGACAAACAAACTCGGCCTGGCACTCCCCTTTTGTATGTTTCCCTTTGTTCCAGTCAGCCCCAGGGTACAAACATTGAAAGCAGAATCCCTTCTTTCAAAGAGGCGAAAAACGTTGAGATGGTGTTTTCTCAGTAAAGGTTCGACAGGAAAAGTATTGAATAACTGGCCAAATTGCAACATGATCAGCTTCCCCATCCTTTGCCTCACAGAGTGAACATTTCTTGGTTTGAGAATTTCCCCCATAAAATCCAGATGGGCCTATTCCTCCCTTGAGGTGGTTTTTCGTTGTGACTCCCACAAAATCTTTTTCGACCTTCATTTCTTTCTCGAGAAAGGTAATCAAACGGTTCCAAATAAGTTTGTCGTTGTGCTCAATCTCACAAGACTCTTTAAGCCACTGGGTTGTTCGGGCATTCCCCATCAAACGGTAGATTCGTTCCAAGTCTTCCCCATAAAACAGGTACTTCTCAATCCGGTGCTTAGTAGCCAAATTAAGGAGATTCCTCATCAAACTTACTTTAATGGGATAAATTTTCGCGGGGATTAAATTTCGCGGTTGAGCTCATCCGCGAAATTTTAAGATTTCGCTGGGATTAATTTTCGCGGATGAGGGATTTCCTGATTTTTCGCGGGGATTTAATTTCGCGGATTGGGGTACAAATTAAAATTTTTGAAAAGGGTCAAAACATTGAAATAAAATTTTTCCAGGAAAATTAAGAATTTTTTTTCAAGTAATAAGAGGGTGTTTTGGAATAGGGCGAGGAGATATGTATTACAACTATCAAAAGTTGAATTTGAACTTCCATGGTGTGGAGCTAAATTTTCACAGCCTATTTGGGAAAAAAGCGGAAGAGAAATTCGGGATATGAAAATTTAAATTGAAAATTAATTAGTTTTAGTTTCTCACGTCAATTTAATTTCAAGCCAGTTGGATTACCCTCTTTTGAAAAGCTTTTAACAATAAGCGATCACTTTAGATAAAAATTTTTCCAATACCTCTTCCAAGTTTGTAAATTTGTGAAGAAAATTTTGAGGAAAACGATTTTTTGCTAACAAGCATATCGAGGATTTGACCTTTTTCGAGGGTTGCGTGCCCTCATGTAGAAAAAAAAAACAAAAAAAAACGATAAAAATAGAAATTTCGCGGATTGCAAAAAAAATTCAAATTTTTCGCGGAAACTAATTTTCGCGGATGGGCCTTTTTCAAATTTCCGATGGGACTTATTTTCGCGGATGACGCCCAAATCCACGAAATCCGCGAAAATTAATCCCCGCGAAAATTTATCCCATTAAAGTATGATTTGATGACTGATCCCAGCTATCAACTTTTCAGGGTCCTTGGTCCTCCCCAACTGAAAGATGTTATCAAGGGTAGCAAGCTTTCTGGTCAAAAGAATCTTGGTTTCCCCAAAAGTAGCTTTCAATCTATCCCAGATTTCACTGATGTCATCGACATGCTTTACCAGCGAAAGTGCTGGCTCTGATAAGTGGTTGTTTATCAAGAGGTCTGGAAGCACTCTCTTAGTGGTCGTTCGAAGGTAAAGCTTCTCAAATTCAGACTGAAATGTGTAAATGTCCACTGCTAAATCATACCCAGAAAATTTTCCAAGATTTATGTTCAACGTTCCCTCCTTGATGAGATCCCTTTTGCTGAGCTCCCTCTGGTCAACTTGAGAGTACAGATCTTTCAGAAACCCAGTCTTCTTAGAAGAAAGTAAATTATACATCTTACCAAATTCTGTAATGGCAGTTACCAAGTCTGTGGAGGTTGCAGGGTACTTGAGAATTTCTTGGTAGCTTTTGATAAGAAGTTCAAATTTCTTTCCAGATTCCTCCTGCTCGTCTTTGAGTTTCAGGAGTTGTTCATCTGTCAGCCTGGAGATCACCAATTCTTGATTACACCAGTCAGTTTTGAGCTCCTCTGCAAGTTCCTCAGCTGTCTGCACTTGGAATGACATCGCCTTTTCCTGATGGTCCACAACTGATTGCTCCTTTGCAACTACCTTGGAATTAGCATCCTTTGATTTGGTGATTCCACTCTTAATTTTGGGGATGACGTCATCAAATTCCTTTTTGAATTCCTTGTCGTATACTTTGGTACCGATAAATTCGTTTCAATTTGAAATGAATGGCTCTGAAATCCGTCCTCATTTCTTCCAATCTGGAAATAACATCAAGGGCAGACATGGCATCAAATGATATCTCATCAACAAAGTCTGAAATATCGTCCTTGAGAACTTCGGATTTGATGATAAAGTTCTCAATATCAATAGCTGGTTTTGCGTCTGCCTTTTCGTCCATTTCGGTCGTTTTTGCAGCACGCATCCGGGTGAGGCTTTAATCAATGCGCTGGCCTGTTGTTCGTTTTGGTCTGTCGCTCATCTATAACATGACTCGATAGCTGTTTGAATGTTGTGCGAGCAGCAAAATGGAACGTAGTCGGTAGTGTTTGTAACTGAGCGTTCAAACTAAAGGCAAAATATATTTTCATTAATTTCACTAAAAATTATACAAGGGCTAAAAAGTTGACAATTTATTTTAAAAACTGGCTTGACAAGCAAATTTCTATGCCTAGAAAAGTGACAAAATACAAGCAAATATGTGAGATAAATGTAAATAAAATATCTGCTTACAAGCATACGACTAGGTGAAAATTGTGTATACGTTCCAAAACTGAACCACAAGTAAGTAAAAGTCCAGTAAATAGTCAAAATCAAAATCTTCATAAAAGTTTCAATCTCAAAATTTCAAGTAAAACTTATACTCAAAACCTATGTTGACATCGATGAATTTATTTACGGTTTCGGATAAAATGTCGATTTTGCTTTTAATTTGCGTTCCGAAAATTAAACATGAGAAGCGTGCAATTCAAAAGGGTTTTCCGAGTGATGCTATTCACACGTCGGCAAGCTCTCAACTAGTAACTTCTAGCAATTTCTAGCAAAGTTAACTGAGAAACAAATCCAGCCAGCATCAATGATGAAAATTAAAAGAACGATTTAAAAGGAAGAACACCAATGATGAACTTTGAAGGAGAGACATCCGAGGAACGATGGCCACAAAGGCAAAATGCAAAGTTAAGTACACAAGTTTGTTTTGACTTTACAGATTACATATTACTCTTTCTTTCTTGCTGGGCTTGAATTCATGGAACACGCTAAAACATATAAAGATTTCCTTCTTTAACAAGTTTGAAATTGGATATCGAGATGTCATTTTAGAAAATCAGGTTTAGGTTCATTGAGATTCACGATCATTTTGTACAACACGTTTACCGAGCTTTAAACTTTTGCTTGGAAGATATTTGATTCTACAATTTCCTCATTCAAAGCATTTAGTAAACAAAAACTTTATTTTGTCAAATCATGCTACGCAAGGTCTTTCTTTTTTCCATTACAAATTGTTTGGTCAGAAAATCAAAAAAAAAACGGAATAAAACATTAATTTGTGTTTGATTTCTTTTCATGGTTTAACGAGGTAAAGCTGCGATAACTGTCAAAAGATAGATTTTAAAAAACTGCTATATTTGATTTCGAATATGTATCACTACGTTATAAAAGGCTGTTTGTAAACAGATGAGATGGGTGAAAACGTCCTTACTTTTGGTGATAGGTAAGCTGATTTTTTCAAGACATTCGACATTTAGCCTGCACTCTCAAAATCCTTTTTACATCAAAAAAAAAAAGAAAGAATTAACTTGCATTATGCCAAGCTAGATCTCGTTCTTTTTGTTCTCGTGTTATTAAAAACGTACGGTTAGATGTCCCAGGCACGGCACTTTTGGTAAAAATAGAATTATTAACCTTTAGAGTTTTCTTAACAACATTAATAAAATTAGACATTTTGGGCTTGAATGCTATGATTCCCAATGTGATTCAAAAGGAATAACTACTGGCATCTGAAGTAATGTATGGACATAAAAAAAAGAAGAAAAAAAAAAGACGGCTTGATTCTTTTTCGGCGGATAAATTTATGAGCCTCTAACGTTTATAATTTCGCGAATCGTTTTTGCAAAAAGAAAAAAAAATAAAATAAAATAAAATAAATTGACTAACGTGATTTGATTTGAGAGTTCTAACTCAGCTATTTAAAAAAAAATTATAAACGTGACTGTATTTAGAAAATGAAACAATTCTAGGACTTTGTTTACGCCAATAAAGGAGAAAATGACAAAACGGCATGTCATGCTTGTAGAATGATTATTATACTTTCAGGCAAATGCAAATGCAAAAAAAAAAAAAAAAAAACTACTGTCAGTTTCATATTTTACGGATCTTTAATAAATACTGAAAACATTTGATACTCTATAAGATTGGTTTCTTTGAAAATTTGACCTGTTATCTAATAGAATGACTAATTAATGACGTAAAAATTGAGATTTAGATTCATAACTGACCGATAAAAATTTATTGCCATATCGGCATTTCGACACTTATTCACATAAGCATGTTTAAATATTGGTCTTGGGACGGGTAAATGCAAAGTTCGCGATAGGTCTTGTACATATTTTAACTGTTCCCGCAAATGATTGCGATTTGTATTATCACTGTCATTTTTGTGAATTTTGGAATATGGACATTTTACTAGCCAAAACTTTAAAATTTTAACCATGCACCGATATGCGAAGAAAAATAGTTTCAATCAAAAAATTATGACGCATCTCCTCAGTGGGGTTTTGCAAATATTTCTGTTCTCCAGTATTCCTCCAACAAAGGACCTACGCGACCTTTTTATATGAATAAGTTCTATAATGTAAACATTGAAAGAAAAACTTTGACTAGACTGGCTCATAATGAGGTGAAATCATCACATAGTACAGGCGTTAATCATAAAATTATATGGTATCATTTCGATAAACAATTAGATGATTAGATTCAAAAAAAAAAAAACTGGTTCCAACAATTTTGAATAATTTTGAATAGGATAATTCCACATCTAGTTGACAAAAAAAAAAAAAAAAAAGATGCAAAAAACGCGTCTCAGATTTGAATAAAATCTTTGTAGAATGATTATTAAAAATAGAATGACTCTCAGGCAAGAGCAAAATTCTCAATGTTATGTAAAAAAAAAAAGAAAAAAAAAAGAAATAGTATACAGTAGTGAAGATATGTAATATCTGTCATTGAAGAAAAAGAAAAGTATTTATATATAAATAACTCAAACTGATAAAAACGAAAAAAGGTAAAATAAATTTGTTAATTATGTATATTTATATGGATGAAAATTAATTTAGATAACATGAAATGCGCACAAAAGTAACGCTGAACTTAACAAAGTGAATATTAGTGTTGAGTCCATTTTATAACGGAAAACTTTTGCCAACAAATTTATTTAGAACAGAAAAACATCTCATTTTAAAACTGTTTTCAAACAAAAAATTATTCAGGCAGAGGGGACGGGAGTCGGTGACAGAGATGTAGAAGGAGCAGGGGTCGGTGACAGAGATGTAGAGTGTTTAGTGTTTATGTCAAAAAGGGATCGTTTCACTCTAAATGGATGAAGTATGGTAGTCACTTACGACCATCTTTGTTTGTTCTTTTTAATCATTAATTTGTAAACATACATAAACAAAGCTTAAAGATAACACTTGGTTCACTTTTTACTTACAGTTACCGAGATGATCGATTTTAAAAGGCAAAAAGAAAATGTTCTAAATATTCTTCCAACATATGAACAATACTACATCTGTTGCTTCTATTTTCAGGAGATCGGATGAGAAAAGTCGTGGGAAAACTTGGACGAGCCGATCAGAATGACAGTGACAGAGTTCGATTGCGTTCTAATTTCGAGACCAAGTTAAATGATCACCGATTTAATGCCAATCGTGAGTTCATTCCAATTATTACATACGTGAAAATGATCAAATAAGCTGAATGAAAATACAATATGCTGTTCGATGGAGGACCGAGACATAAGAAGTAAAGGTTGCATGTAATCTGAATAATTGACGATAATGTTACGTATATAATTTTAGTAGTTCTTCAGGGAGCTCCCCTTCCACACATGCTCTTAGTGTACAGGCTTGGACCCGACTATTACTATTAGAATAAGTGTGAAACCTGTCTCGAAAAATTGATGTGTCTTTTTCTTTCTATCCTTTTTGAGTGTCTCATTTTGGAGAAAGAGTAAATAAATAAAGTTATTTTCGGTTCGGAGATAAGAAAATAAATGAATTCATTTACGGTTTCGGATAAAATGTCGATTTTGCTTTTAATTTGCGTTCCGAAAATTAAACATGAGAAGCGTGCAATTCAAAAGGGTTTTCCGAGTGATGCTATTCACACGTCGGCAAGCTCTCAACTAGTAACTTCTAGCTACTTCGCCACAGTTCCATTAGCGATCCATCTAAAAGCTACTTCCCTTAGCAATTTATGTATATTTCTTTAGAGAATAGGATACTTATAAATGACGTGCGAGGGAGCACAGACGAGTGTGAGGGGACACAAGACGTAATTATTTAAATCATTGTATACAGTTTTATAAAATAAAGGCCAGCGAACAGTTAGAAGAGGATGAGGGTGTCCAAATAATGAAGCATAAATCGAATTTTTAATTCCTTACGGTTTCTTCCAAACAGCTCAGTTTTCAGAGACAGTCTGGGCACCCAATTTTGACCACCGGGGTTTGAAAGTTTTTGTCCGGGGGATGTCGAAATTTCAGTTGATGATAACCTCAAGAATTAAAGTGTAAATTAAAGGAGTAATGTATATGTGATATGAGTAATGTATAACGATGTGCAAAAGATAAGAACAAATGTAATTTTAAGCATCCTTAGATAACGTGGATTTTATATAAAGACGAGTAGGTAATATTTTTAACATATTTAGTATTTGGTACGGAAAATAAGTGTATTTTTGAGAGGCTTGGACCCGACTATTACTATTAGAATAAGTGTGAAACCTGTCTCGAAAAATTGATGTGTCTTTTTCTTTCTATCCTTTTTGAGTGTCTCATTTTGGAGAAATAGTAAATAAATAAAGTTATTTTCGGTTCGAAGATAAGTCAAAATTGTTGTTTGTGTGTGTGTTGTATCAAAAAATCAATACGCCTATTTCTATAAGATATAATTTCTTCTTTGCGCATACCAATTTTATATCATTCTAGTTTCCAGACTCTTCAAGAGTATAGCGAAGAGAACGCAGAGCGGGAGAGTCAGTTCATGACGTGGCGGTCATGCAGTCAACATGGCGGAGGAAAGAAAAGACAAGAAAATTTTGTAATATTTCTTTTTAAACTTGAGAGGTTTTCAAGATTGTTTAAAGAAACATCAAAGACAAAGTTGTCAAACAAAAGATAAGTACTTTCTTTCTACCCTTTCTTTATTATATTTTTCTGTCACAAATACATTGCAAGCTGCTTGATTTTTCCAGGAAAAAAATAAAAATGTCTAATTCTGAGAAATCTCTATCAGAATTAAATAAACATTTGAAAGATCTTCAATCTCAAATAAAGGATATGAAGGATAAACAACAACAAAAATCAAGCGGTTTGCAGTCGAAATCAGATGATGATGTTGAGGAATCCTCATCATCATCACCCTCAACAACAAAAACCAAAAATAAACATAAGAAGAAGAAGAAAAAACATAGCCGAAAACGTAAATCAAGGGAAGAAGAGGAACAACCTGCATCAGTGCATGCAAAAAGGAAGTCCATCCCAGTAAGGATCGATACTAGCCCAGTGCGGCAAAATCATAGCATAAATCGTAACATCGGCTGGGAGACAGACTCTGACAACCCAGCTCCTTTTAACGAGATTGACTGAGCCAGAGGAAACATTCAATGCAAGGGATAGCCAAACAGATGGCTATGAGTCACTCGACGAAAATGAGAATCAGAACCCTGCAGTTTTAGTAGATAAGGAACAGCAAACAATGGGGAACTAAAAGAGCCAGAACTTGAATTAGATGTCGATAAGCTTGTCTCTGTGTCAACTGAGGAAGAAAGGTCAAGCCCTATTGACGAAAAATTGGCTCAATTAATTAAGACAAACTGGGACAGTGAGAAGCCTTTTGAGAACATGAAAAAGATTTTCAAAACATACCCTTGCCCAGAAAACTGTAATCTTGAATAGTGCCCAAAGAAAGTCAGATGTTAAACTAGTTACCATCCAGAAATCACTGAAAAAAGCCCCGAATGTAAATCTAAAAATCTTAGAAGAAGTTTAAAATGTTAACGTATCTGTTCAATCTCTGGCACAGAAAACTGTGGACATGGCTGCTATTTTGGGCCATGCCTCCCACAAAATTTCACTAAAACGCAGAATCCTCATTCGTGGCAATATCAATCCTCAATACAAGGACTTATGTACACAGTCACAGCCAATAACTACAAAACTGTTTGGGGATGATCTCCCAAAACTAGTCAAAAAGTTAAATCTCACAAATAAAATAAGCAATAAATATGCTAAATCATCAACTACAAAAAGCTATGACAAACCCCAGAGAGGGCAAAATTACAACAGAAGAAATTATTTTTTAGGTCGAGGGAGGGGGAGCCTCCCATACCGTCAAAACATCTACACCCAATCGAAAAGACCAAAAAGGAAGTCAAACTGAGCAAAGAAAACATCCAAAACCAGGTAAGAAACAAATTTAACCTTGACTCAAAGCTAGAGGGATTTGAAGGAAGTCAACTATCCAAGCATCAGGCCCAGTGGGGTAGATATACATCTGATGCTGATATCATGAATATCATAAAAGGAGACACTTTTCTCTTTACTTGCTTACCAAGGTCAAAACATTTTGCAAAAATGCACAATTTTCTCCAGAGGAGGAATCTTTCATCAGGGAAGAAATAATCAAGTATCTAAAGAAAAAGATATTCAAAAAATGCCATCATGAAGTTGAGGAATTTATCTCCCCAATTTTTACCAGACCAAAACCAGATGGTTCAATTAGAATGATATTGAACTTAAAAATATTGAATGAACACATAAAATTTGAACACTTCAAAATGAGCAATATTTATTCAGTACTCAACATGATTTCCAAGGGATGTTTTATGGCAAAAATTGACTTAAAAGATGCATGTTACAGTGTAAGGATAGCTAAGAAATACCAAATCTGAAATTTGAATTTGATAATCAATTATACCAATTTACTTGTTTCCAAATGGTTTAAAAAAAATAATGAAAGTATCAACCTCAAATCTTAGCAAAGCTGGTATCCCAGTGTGCGGATATATTGATGATTTCTTTAGTAAATCTCAATCTTATGAAGGCTGTCTTAAAAACATTATTGAAATAGTAAAAGAATTTCAGTATCTTGGTTTTGCCATTCATCCAGTGAAATCTGAATTTGAACCAAAACAGATTTTAACTTTTTTGGGGTTTGTTATAATAATAATAAAAATAATAATAAAATTCGATTGAAATGTCAGTATCTTTGACCCCAGAGAAGGAAAACCGACTTAAAAATCTAGTATCACAATTACTAAAAATCAAGTATCCAACAATAAGATTTGTAGCAAAAGTTGTTGGTACCTTGGTATCTAGTTTCCCGGCTGTAAAATTTGCTCAACTGCACTATAGACATATTGAAAAAGTAAAATCTGAACCATTGACAAAAAATAAAGGAAATTATGAAGCCAAATGCCAACTTTCCAATGAATCTCGGGCAGAATTAAAATGGTGGAAAACAGCCAATCTTAAAAATTGGATGAGTCCACTACCAATAACTCTAGAAATGAAAACTGATGCATCTACACAGGTATATTTCTCTCCAAATTCCTCTGGCAGTTGGGGAGCAACATGTCAGGGTATTCAATGTGGAGTTGCATGGGACATTATAGACCAATCTTACCATATAAATACTCGTCAGCTTCTGGCTATCTACTTTGCACTTCGATCTTTTAAAAACCTTTGTAAAAGTAAACATGTTTGTATTCTGAGTGATAACACTACAGCAATTTGCACGGTCAACAAAATGGGCTCTAGCAAAAGTCTTATAAATAATGATATAAGCAAAGACATTTGGCAGTTTTATGAAGAAAATGAAATTTGGGTCACAGCAACTTACATTCCAGGAATAGAGAATGATATTGCTGACACAGAATCCAGGAGAGAGTATAAAGAGGCAGAGTGGAAATTAAATCCTGAAATCTTTGGATTTCTAACTGCTACTTTAAATTTCAAACCAGAAATAGACTATTTTGCTAGTAGGCTTAACACTCAGCTACCCAAATATGTCTCCTACAGGCCTGACCCATATGCTCACTCAATAAATGCTTTAGCCCAAAACTGGTCCAACACTAAAGGCTATATTTTCCCTCCTTTTAGCTTAATCGACCGTGTACTTCACAAGATTCGACACGAAAAAGCACCAGCAATGGTAGTAGTCCCAGTGTGGACAACCCAACCATGGTATACAACTTAAATGGAAATGCTGAGATCGAAGCTGGTAACGATTCCACCCTGTCCAACCGTAATGGCAGTGCCACAAGCTCCAAATCTGGTACACCTTCTTCACAAAAATCTTACCCTAATGACTGGGATCTTATCCGGCAAAGATATCAAAATGAGGGAATAGATGAAAGCTCAATCAACATTCTTCTGACAAGTTGGAGAAAAGGTACAAAATCTTCCTATGCTAAGTACCTCACAGCTTGGAAAGACTTCTCTTTGTCAAGAGGTATCGATTCTTTTGACCCAACAATACCACAAGCCTTAGCTTTCCTAACAAATTTATTTGAGCAAAATCACAGCTATGGTCAACTCAATACAGCTTGCAGTGCTCTTTCAGCTGTATTTGCACCAAAACAAAGGACAACTTTCGGAAAACTTCCCATTGTAAAAAGATTCATGAAAGGTGTATTTGAAACTAAGCCATCTTTCCCCAAATATACAGTCGTTTGGGATGTAAACAAAGTCTTTGATTTCTTCAGATCCCTTGAGATCACTGCCAACTTGCCACTGAAAATGCTAACCCTAAAACTATGTATGCTTTTAATGTTGATATCAGGGGGTCAAAGTTCACAAACCATACATTGCATTGCAATAGCTGATGTCAAATTTATTGACGAAACGTCAGTTTACATTCCTATTATGGATAAACTGAAGCAAACAAAAGCCACAAACCATGTGGAACCCTTAGAATTCAAAATCTTTTCTGAACATAAGTTGTGTGCAGTGATACACTTAAAAGAATACATTAATAGAGTTGAAACCTTAGCACCAAATGCAAAACAGCTGTTCGTTAGCTTTGCAAAACCGCATAAACCTGTACCTAAAGACACAATTTCACGCTGGTGTAAGGAGGTGCTAAGGTTGTCTGGTATTGATATTTCTAAATATACGACCCATTCTTCTAGATCGGCAGCTATATCTAATACATCCAAAAGGGGATACTTCTAAAAACAATTATCAACAAAGCTGGTTGGAAGAATGAACGTATGTTTGCAACCACTTATCAAAGGACAATTGAATGCGACTTTGAGATTGTCACTTGAAAAAATTTACACTATTTCATAGTTTACTATACTATTACTTTGAGTTATGTATATGAAATTTTGGGCAAATCTGGCGTATTAAAAGCCATTTTACGTACTAACTAAATGAGATGCGAATTTGATTTAGCTTGAATGTTCTTTATTTATTGATTATCTGCTGAGAAATTTTTCTAAAGTTCATGACACTAAAGTCTGTCCAGATATAATTGGCAATGGAAACAAGAATGCCTGTAACTTTTGATAGTCAGATATAATTATGGAAAATTTTTTTGCTTGTTTTAGAGAATCAAAGGTGCTGTATTTGAATGTATTTTTGGTTGAAAAATTCGCGATTTTTAGTGGTTAAATTTGCGATTGCAAAAATTGAGCTTTTTTTCTACTTATGCTATAACGTTCATTTTTACACCAGTGGTAGTTCAACCTTAGGTTAAGAAGTTTTTTAAATTTCAAGGCAAACAGAAAAGTCCTTCAGAAGATATGGGACCCGAAATACCACTTGGTAGCAATTTTCTGTGAAATATCAAATCTCCAACTTATTACTAAAAACGGGGGTTATGTTATCTTTTTTGAACAGCGCAATTAAAAGTTGGAAAATCTTAAGTGTTGGTGCATCGGTAGTATTGCTATTGGTATCATTTATCATTTCGAAACGAAGTGAAATTACAGTATAATTGTTTTTATTGAAAAGATAAGCATGAACTTAAATTGCCTTTGTTATTTTTAAGTCTAAAGAACTTTGCTAATTCCCAAAACACTAAACACAGTTTGGCTATGAGGTCATTAAAGGGATCGTAAAATGTGTTATGATCGAAAAACTGTTTTATCAATCATATCACTACCCCGTTTTTAGTAATAAGTTGGAGATTTGATATTTCACAGAAAAGTGCTGCCAAGGGGTATTTCGGGTCCCATATCTTCCGAAGGCCTTTTTTGTTTGCCTTGAAATTTAAAAAACTTCTTAACCTAAGGTTGAACTACCACTGGTGTAAAAATGAACGTTATAGCATAAGTAGAAAAAAAGCTCAATTTCTGCAATCGCAAATTTAACCGCTTAAAATCGCGAATTTTTCAGCCAAAAATACATTCAAATATAGCGCTTTTGATTCTCTAAAACAAGCAAAAAAAATTTCCATAATTATATTTGACTATCAAAAGTTACAACCGTTAAAACCTACCTCTCGCATTGGCTTACAGAAAACTTGCAAAATCTTCGCTATACTCTCGAAGAGTCTGGAAACTAGAATGACGTAAAATTGAACAAATAAATGAGACTTACCTAAGTTGATATTTATTTGTTATTTTATGATTTCTAGTTTCCAGTAACGATGAGAGAGATTATGGCGCCCACCCAGGTGCTTTACCCTCCCAGGTATCTCTCTCATCGGTATATCTGTAATCTGATTACTTGCCAATACTGACAGTTCCGCTTCGCGTTCTCTTCGCTATAATCTCTCTCATCGTTACTGGAAACTAGAAATCATAAAATCACAAATAAATATCAACTTAGGTAAGTCTCATTTATTTGTTCAATTATGACGTCACATAATTTGTCTCTTGTGAATTGCGTGTTTCATAAAAGTAAAGTCATTAAAGTTTAAGCGATCCCCGGGGGGGGGGGGTACTAGGTTTGCGAGGTGACGGGTATGTCCGAGCCGAAAATCGAAAATCGACCCTTTGATAGACAAAATTTTGGTGATTTTGGGACCCTTTGAGAGACTTTTTCCTAAATTTTGGTCCATATTTTCCAAATTTTTGTTGGATTGTCACCAAATTTTGGTCAAAATTTTTGGAATTCGTGACCCTTTGAGAGAGAAATTTTTGATTTTCGAGATTTTGGGACCCTTTCAGAGACTAACTTTTGAATTTGTACCCCTTTGAGAAACTTTTGAGGAATGAGAAAAGGTACCCTTATGGCTCGCACATACCCGGCACCCATTTTGCCTAAGTACCCCCCCCCCGGGAAGCGATCACGAGACAATTTCTTTGCTACCAAACAAATTCCTCTGGGGTAAATGCAAACAATTACAAACCGCACAGCTCATTGACAGATTCTGGGTCTTCAATGGGCATATTTTTATCAATGACAATCCAAATGAAAGTAAAGGTACTAAAATATTTCATCTGAATGAACTGAAGGAAAGTTTCCCTGGTTTTGACGTATTTTTCTTTATTTAATCTTAATCAGATTTTCTGAATTCCTTTTCTCTATTCCTGTTGTGTTTTAACTATTTTCTACAAGTCTTTTTTACTGTCCTTATTCAATCTGTGGTAAACAAATAATCAATGATGCCATTTTTTGTAACTCGTGTAATTTTTGGGTCCACCCTAAGTGCAATCATTTAAGTCAGTTTGAGTTTGATAGGCTGGTTGATTCTGATGATTCAAACCCCTGGACCTGCATTCGCTGTAATTTGAACGCTTTAAATCATGTTGATAATAGTTGTGAATATTTTGATGAATCTCCCTTTAACTCTGAAAACTTTGACATCAAGAACTTGTCTTTTCTTCATCTTAACATCTGTTCCATGAACAAGCATTTCGACAACTTCCACACTTTTCTAAGCAAAAAAATAAATCACAGATTTAAAATTATTGGCATCACTTAAACTAGAATTCGTTCAGAGCATATTGATTTCCCTATTGTGGATTATAAATCTTTTCACACACCAACTGAGGCTGAAGCTGGCGGTTCTTCACTCTACATCGATGAAAATCTGAAGCCTTTTCGAAGAAATGATCTTGAAAACCTCCTTTATGTCCCTAAATTTCTTGAGTCAACTTTTGCAGAAGTCTTTGTTGGAACATCTGATCTGATTGTAGGTTCAATTTATAAACACCCAACACTCAAAATAAAAGATTTTTTACCCAAATTTGGTACTCTCCTTGATAAAGTAAGAAAAGAAAACAAAACTTTGGTTTTATTAGGGGATTACAATCTAGATCTTCTTGAGTTTGAATCAAAACCTGAAATTTTCGAATTCCTCGATATCCTCAGTAGTTATTTAATTAAACCACACATAACCCTTCCTACAAGAATCACTGATAAATCTAGAACATTGATAGACAATATTTTCATTTCTCCAACACCTTACTGCACTAAAGTCTTTCCAGATATAATTGGCAGTGGAAGCAAGAATGCCTGTAACTTTTGATGGTCAAATATAATTGTGGAATTTTTTTTTGCTTGTTTTAGAGAATCAAAAGCGCTATATTTGAATGTATTTTTGGTTGAAAAATTCGCGATTTTTAGCGGTTTAATTTGCGATTGTAAAAATTGAGCTTTTTTTCTACTTATGCTATAACTTTTATTTTTACACCAATGGTAATTCAACCTTAGGTTAAGAATTTTTAAATTTCGAGGCAAACAGAAAAGTCCTTCGGAAGATATGGGAGCCGAAATACCCCTTGGTAGCACTTTTCTGTGAAATATCAAATCTCCAACTTATTACTAAAAATGGGGGTTATGTTATCTTTTTTAACAGTGCAATTAAAAGTTGGAAAATGTTAAGTGTTGGTGCATTGGTATTATTGGTATCATTGATTATTTCGAAACGAAGTGAAATCATACAGTATAATTGTTTTTATTGAAAGGATGAGCATGAACTTATATTGCCTTTGTTATTTTTAAGTCATTAAAGAACTTTGCTAATTCCCAAAACACTAAACACAGTTTGGCTATGAGGTCATTAAAGACATTGTAAAATGTGTTATGATCGAAAAACTGTTTCATCAATCATATCACTACCCCCGTTTTTAGTAATAAGTTGGAGCTTTGATATTTCACAGAAAAGTGCTACCAAGGGGTATTTCGGGTCCCATATCTTCCGAAGGACTTTCCTGTTTGCCTTGAAATTTAAAAAACTTCTTCACCTAAGGTTGAAGAACATTCAAATATAGCGCTTTTAATTCTCTGAAAGAAGCAAAAAAAATTTCCATAATTATATTTGACTATCAAAAGTTACAGGCATTCTTGTTTCCACTGCCAATTATATTTGGACAGACTTTAGTAGTGGTAATTTCATTACTGGAATAGCTGATCATCTTTTACAATTTTGTATTTTTAATAATTCTCAATTTGATAACTTATCTGATAAAACAAAAGGCTATTACAAAGATTGGAAAATCTTTTTTCAACAAAATTTCAGTAATAATTTCAATGATTTCAACTGGGAAGAAATTTTAAAAATTTATCAAAATGACCAAAATATTTCACTTGATAACTTTTATAGCAAACTTACAGAATTGATTAATGAGAATGTACCCATTAAAAAAATTTCCAAAAAGCAAAAAAAAAAAAAATTTAAAGCCATGGGTCACAAATGGTATATCTACCTCAATGACAGTCAGAGATAAACTTTTGAAAAAATCCATCAATGCTAAAGATCCAATCAATGAAGCTAACCTATGTCAAAATTACAAATTTTATAGAAACTCAATCATCAATTTACTGAAAGCCAGGAAAAAGAATTAATTCAAAAATTATTTCAACCTAAATTTTACAAACCCTAAAAAAACCTGGGAAGCTATAAATGAAATCATCTACAAAAAGAAGAAGGAACAGTCTAATATTGTCTTAAAAAACTCTTCTAAAAAAGACGAAATCTTTTCTGAGCCTATTGAAGTTTCTAATGAATTCAATAAATATTTCACTACCATAGCAACTAAAATTCAAGCTGAGATACCAAACATTGGAAATTTTAAAGAATACATAAAAAGACATCAGAGAGCTCATTTTTATTTACCCCAGTTAACATGGATGAATTATTAAACATTTTCAAATCCCTAAATCACGGTAAAAGCTCAGGTGATTTTAGTATTCCTGGTAAATTTTTTGACACGGTTCCAGACTCCCTTGCAACTATTTTAGAAAAAATCCTAAATCTCACTTTTGAAACTGCAATACACCTTTCCCGTAATTTGCGGGACATTACGTCATCGCTGCTAAACTGGATCCTTTGAAGCTGGAGGAGGTAAACAAACCCGTTCGTTAGTGAAATCTATAGGAATTTGGCTGAGAAATGTCTTGTGTTGTGCTTCAAGAAAATAAAAATCTCTAAAACTTCAACATAACAAGTGTTACAATAAACGAAGATTCACTTCAACATATTCAACCATACAACAACAGCTTTTTTTAAAGCTACATTCAACTTCAAAAATGTCTTGTCATTGTGCTGTTCCAGAATGTCATAATGGAGATTACAAATTGCTCCAACGGAGAGCAAAGAAATGTGATATCCATGCTCCTCTTAGACAAGATTGCCCATGCAAAGAACCTTTCAAGTAAGCAAGTTATGCTCTCTTTTTAGCAGTTTTCAGCCAGCTATTTAACTGAAAAAATAAAGAAGGACAGTTTTAGATTTTTTCTAGCCCTGTCTGTTGTTGATGTAGTTACATTATATCTCTATAATTCAAAATCCTTTCTGATTTTCTCTATTTAAGGTAAGTATCAGCAGAAATGAAAGTAATTGCTGTCTCCCCAATCCTATCTCTGGACATTCAGGAATATTATGTCACAACTGAACTGTATCTCTTATATTTTACAGATTGCCAACTTTCCCTGGCAAGAAAAAGGACCCAGAACGTCGAAAGCATTGGAGAATTCTTATTAACCGCACAGCTCCCAAAACGAACAAGCTATGGAGCCCAGGATCAAAATCACGAGTGTGTTCTCGACATTTCACCGAATCACTACCACACTACCCATCAAGATTGTTATGGTATAATGGAGTCGAGGAGAAACTTTACCGAATGTTTCCCGAAAAATTTGCGAAAAGGAGGAAGTTCGAATATAAACCTTTGGAATCTTTGGAGCCTTTGGAGCCTTTGGAATCTTTGGCGCATTTGGAACCTTCGAAACCTTCAACTCCTGATGAGGCTGAACCTCTTTTCGCTGATAAAGATGATGATATTTCTTTTGAGATTGAGACTTCTAAGGAGCGTGAATTGCAGGAAAAAATAGATCTGCTTGAAAAAAAGAATTCAGAACTCATATCAGAATTTGAAGCAAAAGTTTATACCCTGGAAAAGAACAATTCTGAACTAACTAAGAACGTTAAGAATTTAACTCGTGCATGCAATAAATCATCGAATGGAATTGTTCAGGCACAAAAGGTGTTTTTGGGAAAATTATGTGTATTGAGAAAAAAATGTGAGTGTAAGAAATCAATGGAGGATCAATTGCTTACCTCTGACTGTAAAACAAAATTTTACACTGGAATAGAAAATTTGCAATCGTTTTGTAACCTTCATGACTTATGTAAGCCTTATATCATGAACAAATCCAAAGAGAACATCGCTTGGGGGTGGCTACAAACGCAACTTCAAGAAAAAGGTCACAAAACTTGGGAGAAAACCGAAGCTCTCATCAGAAGATGAGCTATTGTTGACCCTGATGAAGCTTCACCTTGGTTTGATGGAGGAGGATTTGGCTCATCGTTTTGGTACATCAACCACACACGTCTCCAACACCTTCATAACCTGGATTAATGTGCTTTTCCTAGTTTTACGCAATATTGTTTTTGTGCCTAACCAGGGTCAGTTAAACTTCACTCAACCACAACGTTTTGACAAAAATAGGGATGTTTGCCAAATCATAGACTGTTTTGAATGCTTTATTGAAACGCCAAAGTCCTTAGATCTGCAAAAACTTTCGTGGTCAGAATACAAACACCACAACACTATCAAAGTTCTGGTTGGGTGCTCGCCAAATTCTTCAGTGACCTTCATATCTCAATCGTTCCCTGGAAGCATCAGTGACAAAGGAATAGTAAAAAACTCTGAATTTTTTAAATCTGTCCCCCGTATTCTGCAATCATGGCAGACAAAGGATTTTGAATTGAGCCACTTTGTTTATCACATACTCTCGGGTACCTAATAGTCGTCCCCCATTAATTAATTTTTCGAAAGTTTTCCAGCAAGGACATTTTTATTCCAACCTTATTAAGTTTTGAGATTTTTCCAACCCCCCCCCCCCCGCTTATTCATCCAATCCCCCCGGCTATTAGGTACCCGAGAGTAATGTGAGATTGATTATTCCACCAGGAGCCCCCCCCCCCAAGGCACCCCTAATCACGCCATCACGCATCACGAAAATCGCTAAAATTTGTCACCACGCAAAAAATAGTGAAAGTAGCCCAAATCACGCATCACGCGTAAAATTTTTGCCTTATCACGCATCACGCCATCAGGCCAAAAAAACTCTAATCATGCCATCACGCAAGAAAAAAGTCCCAATCACGCCATCACGCAAACCGCTGGCGGCCTCCACCAGGAAATTGTGGCACTCATCAGATGACTAAAGAAAAACCTGACAAAACTAAAAGTATTGCGAAACTCCGAATTTTGATTGAACAGGTTATAAAGAATATGAAAGATTTCAAAATGCTTTCTCACGAGATTCTAATTACTCTTTTGCCTCTAATTGATGATATTGTGATGGTTTGTGGTGCCCTAGCCCTATTCGGCCTATGGGGGGGGGGCTCTTTCTGTTCGGGACTCAAACTATTGGTAATTGTAAATGCCATTATTTATTATAATTATAGGGTAATTATATATACACGCATTCCCATTTGCTTGTCTTTGTTTTGTTGCGTCCGTCCCTTGGGACTTTCTCTTCTCTCGCTTTTGCATTTTCTGTGGTTGTTTTTGTTGCCTTTTCTGTTAGTTGAACTTTGATGAGAGAAGAGTGAGGTACAAATTTTACATAGACAAATCAGAGTGAATGAAAACTGATTTGAGATTGAGAACCAGATAACCGGAAATATAGAAGACATTTTTATACTGCACCAGAGCTCATGGGATTATACGTGTTTAGTAAGTATATTTACTCATTGACTTGTACATATATTTTGCCCTTTTTAACTTTGTGGAACTTAGTAAAATTAGCTTTGTGACTTAGTAGAATTTTCCCTTATATTTTAGCGAATATCACGAACATTCAGTAAATCTTCACGTCCTGTCTCTGCCTGCGGTAACAGTAAACACGTCCCGAAAATGTCCACCAGAGAAGGTTTGAGGAATAACCCAGTACCCACTCCTGTAGGAAGAGAATACCAGTTACACAATGTTAGAAAGAATCGCGAGTCCCTGGTCAAAACCATGGAAGAAAGAATTGGAATCCTTGACGAATTAATGGAAAACATCACGAACTACCACACTGTCAAGTCAGAGCTATCGAGTCTAGATCACGATTTACAAGAGTTCCACAATTATTGTGCGAGAATCAAAACCCTAAACGAAAGCGAAAACGTCCATGATGATGAACTATTCGTTGATACATTTGACGGAAAGGTGTTCGACACAAAGACAAACGTGTTGAAGTGGATCAGACGATACGAAGAAAGCGTTCAGCCAAAGAAAAGGACAAGTCAAGAAGGGAGCCATCGTTCTAGCCGTTCAAACCGTTCGAGTAGCTCTAGCCGAAGATCCAGTGGTAGTGGCGGTAGTCGTAAATCCGTCAAAGATGCATACATGCAAGAAGCAGCGAAAATGGCAGCTCTACAAGCCGAAATATCGTTCAAATCGAAACTGACAGAGTTAGAATCTCAACGAAAAATCGCATCCCAGCAAGCAAGGCTCAACGTATACGGGCAGTTCTTAAAATCAGAAGAAAGCGAATTTCGTGTAGTCGATACGTCGCAAGTCATGACGTCAACAAAACCATCCCTTCACCCATCTCCAGTCATGGCGTCATCTAAACCGCCTTTCCATTCAACAAACTTTCTGACGTCATCGAATCCTACACCAGACACAACTTCATCGATTCCCATATCAAACTCTTCGCAAAGGATGAAGCAACCAAACGAGCTCCATTCCCTACTTGTCACAACTTCACTGAATCCTTCACCTACTGCTCCATCTTCAGTGCCGAACCAGCTACAGTCGAACATATCACTGCAATTGCAACCAATTACAACTATATCACCTACCTCGACAACGCCAACATTTTTCCCGAGATCGACAATAACTTCACCGTATCTGTCAACAGATCATCAGCTACCACGAACACAGCTACAACCCTCCGATTCGTATACACCATTCCAGCCCGTGATGACTCCGGCCGAAACACCCACATCTCAACAAACTGTACAATCCTCGCCACAATCGACAATAAGTTCAGTGTCACCAACACAATCTACACTTGCCAGCACAATATCCAGCCTTTTGAGAATGCAAAGTGCCCCTGAGCTGACCATCGATACCTTCTACGGTGATCCAATGGAGTTCGAGTACTTTATGTCTACCTTCGAGGAAGTCATTGAAACAAAGATCGACGAAGACAGAAGGCGTCTGGCCAGTCTTATCCAATTCACTGGGGGCGAAGCAAAGGACCTCATCAAAGGATGCAGCCTTCTTCGTCCAACAGAAGGATACCAGTCTGCAAAGACCTTGTTACGAAAAAGATATGGTGACCCATACAGAATACTGGCGTCGTATCGTAAAGAAGTACAAGAACTAACACCAATCAAGAACGCTGACGCTGCATCACTCCGAACTCTCTACTCTTTCCTGGTTAAAAGCAAGTTTATCATCGGCAACAAGTTCGACACCCCCGACAACATTTGTCTTGTACTGACAAAACTTCCTATCAGTATGAGGGACCGCTGGAATCGCTACGTATATCAAATTCGAACTTCCTTCCATCGTGAACCAAAATTCGACGACTTAATCGACTTCGTAGATAAAGAGACTGTGTTGGCCAACGATCCATTGTATTCAAGGGAAGCGATGCACGGCGATACTGACAACAATGCATCAAACCGTAAAACTGTAAGAACCTTTAATACTGATTTCTCAAAATGTCCATTTTGTGAAGAGGGTCACGATCTAGACAATTGTCCAGAGTTTAAGAAAGTAGACTGTAAAGAGAAAGGGAAATGGGCATTGAAGAGTGGTCGTTGTTTTTCATGCCTTAAACGAGGGCACTTGGCTAAAGAGTGTAAAGCGCCAAGAAAATGTGAAGAGTGTGGTGGCAAGCATCCAACATCATTTCATGGCTATAGAAAGGGTCTTTTCAAAACGGAAGCTACTAGTCCTGAAAAGCCATCAGAATCTTTAGAAATTCACGTAATTAGAAACAATGACTTTGTTAGTATGTGCATCGTACCAGTTTTTATCAAATTAAATCAGAATCGTGTGTTAACCTATGCTCTGCTTGATAATTGTAGTCAGGGAACATTCATCGATAACGACTTGTTGTCACAACTTGGATCCAATTTCCCAAAGACCACATTGAATATAAAAACTCTAAACGGAGAAGAAGTCACCAGTGCTAAAGTAGTTGAAGGTCTTCAAGTATGTGGTGTGGATCAACCAGAAAAATGGATAAACCTCCCAAAGACCTACAGTCGAAAGGATTTTTCGGTGAGCGACAAACGACAACCAATCACCAAAGAGCTGCTCCAACGATGGCCACACCTCCATCCTTTAAAGACCAAACTGTCCGAGACTGGCGACAATCATCCAATGAAGGTTGGCATCCTAATTGGTGCAAACTGCCCCAAAGCAATTCAGCCCACGAACGTAATCCCAAGTCCAGTCGAGAGGTGACCCTATGCCTTCGAGACAAACCTAGGGTGGTGCATAGCAGGTCCACTTGACAACACCAAACCAAACATCACGTCATGTTATCGTATCAACTTCGACTTGAAATCAGAACGAAAACCAACCCATAGATTCGTGAAACAAGAGCAGGTGGCTGACCATTCGATCGAAAAAATGATTGGATCAGTCTATGGTGAAGAGCAAACAGTCAACGACAAATCATTAGGTGACGAGTTCTCCCAAGACGACGTCAAGTTCCTGAGCATCATGAACACCAACTGTCAAAAGGTAAGTGGACATTACGTTCTTCCCTTACCTTTTCGCAATGATAAAGTCAATTTGCCTAACAACAAATCACTTGCTTTGAAGAGGCTTAATCTATTAAAGAAGAAATTTTCTCGAGATCATACATTTTGTAACGACTATGTGAACTTTATCAATAACATGCTTAGTAAAGGTTATGCTCAGAAGGTACAGTCGTCGTATCCAGATGACGAACAATGGTTCATCCCTCATCATGGCGTCTATCACCCAAGAAAGAAAAAGATTCGCGTTGTCTTCGATTGCAGCTCGAAGTTCCACGACAAATCCCTAAACGACGAGCTCATTCAAGGACCAGACTTAACCAACCAACTTCTTGGCGTTCTCACCAGATTTCGCCAACACACTATTGCAACTATGGCCGACATCGAAAGTATGTTTTACCAAGTTCAAGTCCCAGAGAATCAACGCCGTTACCTTCAGTTCCTTTGGTGGGAGGATGGAGATTCTCGAAACGTTGTCCAAGAATACGAGATGTGCGTCCATACATTTGGTAGCACTTCATCACCCAGTTGTGCTAACTTCGCTTTAAGAAAGGCAGCTTCCGAAGGCGAATCAAAGTATGGTCAAGAAGCGTCCGACACCCTCAGAAAAAGCTTCTACGTCGACGACATGCTAAAATCAACAGAAGAACCCTCGGAAACGATAGAGCTCGTTCAGAACGTGCGTTCAATGTGTCAAGATGGTGGTTTCAACTTAACAAAAGTCATCAGCAACTCACGAGACGTCATCGAAGCCATCCCTGAAAACCACCGCGTCAAAGAACTTCAAGAATGCTTAGATGTCCTACCAAACGACCATGCACTTGGTGTTCAATGGAACATCTCTGAAGATACTCTTAGCCTCCGAACGAAGACCTTCGACATACCATCAACCAAGCGTGGTTTGCTCTCCATTATCCACCAAGTCTATGATCCCTTAGGAATGGCTGCTCCATTCCTCCTCGAAAGCAAAAGGCTACTCCAAAGTCTTTGTTCCGAAAACTTCGGTTGGGATGAAGACTTCGCAAACGAACTGCAACAAAGAGTAAGTAAAGCAACAGAAACGATTCTGTCGCTCCAAACCATCAACATTCCAAGATGCTTTCACCCAGTAGGCTTCCTTGTAGAAGAAGCTAGCTTGCACCACTTTTCAGATGCTTCTGAAACTGGACATGGATATTGCACCTTCATTCGCCTGTTAGATCCAGATGGCAATATCCACTGCTCCTTCGTTCATGGACGGTCAAGAGTGAATCCGATCAAGAAAACGATCACAATGCCACGTCTCGAGCTTATGGCCGCTGCTCTTTCCGCAAAACTGGGTAGCAAACTGTCCACAGAGCTCGAGATTCCCATTCAACGTGAAGTATATTGGACAGATAGCAAGGTAGTGCTGGGCTACCTGAACAATGACACCAAGAAGTTCAAGATGTTCGTTTCAAACAGAGTGACGTTCATCAAAGACCGAACGACGTCAACCAGTTGGAGATATGTAAACTCAGAAGACAATCCAGCTGACGTTGGATCAAGAGTACTACGACAAGACGACACAGAACGCATCAATATGTGGCTTAAAGGACCTCAATTCCTTTGGCAGCCACTTAGTGATGATGTCACGACAACAAAGTTCGTTGTCAATGACGACGATCCTGAGATCGTCAAGAGTAGTGATACTCTGACTTGTGCAGCTACAGCAGCTGTAGAAACTAACGTTCTCTTATCAGTCATAGGTAGAATGTCGTCTTGGATTAAAATCATTCGTGTTACAGCATTCGTCTTACGCTACATCAACAACTTCTGCAAGAAATCAAAGACGCACTCCATGGTTCTGAGAGGTCAACAGCCAACGATGCAACCCCTAACAGTCGAAGAGTTAAAGTTTGCCCAAGTGACGATCTTCCAGGAAGTTCAACGATCATACTTCGCCAACACAGTACAACGCCTCAAGAACGACGAAAAGATCAAACTGAACGATAATCTCGTCAAGCTCAACCCATTTCATCCACAAAGACGGTCTTCTTCGAGTTGGTGGCCGACTTCAACGTTCCAACATGGACTTCGAAATCAAACATCCCATAATCCTTCCAAAGGACAGTGTCATCACAAAGCCTTTGGTACGTTTCCATCACAACAACACATTTCACTCAGGACGAGGTATGACGATCAATGAGATTCGCACCAATGGCCTGTGGATCATCAATATCAATTCAATGGTTCGACACGTCATCCATCAATGCGTCGTGTGCAGGCACCTACGAGGGCTACAATTCAGCAAAGAATGAGCGATCTTCCAATCGACAGAATCGAAGCCGCTCCACCGTTTACCTACACTGGCCTCGACGTCTTTGGTCCATTCTACATAAAGGTGAGAAGATCACTAGTCAAACGTTACTGCGTTCTATTCACCTGTCTTGCATCTCGAGCTGTTCATATCGAAGGAATCCACAGCATGGAAACCGATTCATTTATCTTATCTCTCCGACGATAGTCGCTCGACGGGGAAATATTAGAATGATAAGATCCGACAATGGGACTAATTTTGTCGGCGCTGATAAACAGCTTTACAGAGAATTTATGAATATGGATCACTCAAAAATTGCCGATTTTCTATCAAAACACAACGGTGACTGGGTCGTCTGGAAGAGAAATCCACCTAGTTCCAGCAACTATGGAGGAGTTTGGGAACGACAAATCCGGACAGCCCGAAATATCTTGTCCGGAATGTTGATCAAACATGGCGAAATTCTTCATGAAGAATCGTTCCACACACTCATCACCGAGGTCGAAAACGTAATCAACTCAAGACCATTAAGCGTCGAATGCTTAAACGATTCAACCAGCCTCACTCCAATATCGCCAATGACTCTACTAACTCACAAATCGAAAGTTTATACCCCCTTCCTGGTTCATTTAGTGATGTCGATTTATATTGTCGTAAATATTGGCGTCGTGTCCAGCATCTTGTTAATGAGTTTTGGGAGCGCTGGCGTAAGGAATACTTAAATTCTTTACAAGAACGAAGTAAATGGCATAAGGAACTGAAAGATGCCATTAGTATTAATGATGTTGTTTTGCTAAAGGATGAGAAACCTAGAAATGAATGTGTTTAGCGAAAGTAACAAAGCTCATCCCTGGGACTGGGCTCACGAGAACTGTTGAAATTGAACTGGCAAACAAGTCAAAATTACTTAGACCTTTGAACAAATAGTTTTACTACAAAAATATAGTATTTAATGAAAATCAAAAATTATTAAAAATTTATTTAGGAATTTATTTATGTTTTGAAGGTTACAAAAATTAAAATTTTTGTGAGGGGCTATGTAAATGCCATTATTTATTATAATATAGGTAGTAGGTATATATCTACAGCATTCCCATTTGCTTGTTTTGTTTTGTTGCGTCCGTCCCTTGGGACTTTCTCTTCTCTCGCTTTTGCATTTTTGTGTTGTTTTGTTGCCTTTTCTGTTAGTTGAACTTTGATGAGAGAAGAGTGAGGGGTACAAATTTTACATAGACAATCAGAGTGAATGAAAACTGATTTGAGATTGAGAACCAGATAACGGAAATATAGAAGACATTTTTATACTGCACCAGAGCTCATGGGATTATACGTGTTTAGTAAGTATATTTACTCATTGACTTGTACATATATTTTGCCCTTTTTAACTTTGTGGAACTTAGTAAAATTAGCTTTGTGACTTAGTAGAATTTTCCCTTATATTTTAGCGAATATCACGAACATTCAGTAAATCTTCACGTCCTGTCTCTGCCTGCGGTAACAGTAAGAGTACCTGAAATAATAGAGCTTTTGCCGTGAAATTTTCTGTAAATTCGTAACTTTTATTTAGCTTCAAAATAAAAAAAAATTTGACACCTAAAAATTTTCACACCTTGAGCATGATGACATTTCTGACAGTAAGGTGTCACAAAAATTGATACTTTTCCAATACAAATTGATTTTTAATGTCAAATATATCATTTAAACCGTAATTTATTGAATATTTAGGATAAAATAAGCATTTTAAACTCAGGCAACTTTATTCTAAAGCTTTTGTTAGAATACAATAGCTATTTATAAGAACAAAGGAAATTTTCGGTTTTTGCTCACTTTGGGCATGATGAGTGACGTCATCAAAAAAATTTTTGTCAAAAGTTACCTTACGTGACAAGGATCTTGTGTGCCAAATTTCATCGAAAAAGACCCACTAGATCAAAAGTTAAGGGGTGGTACAGGAAAACGCCCCCCCCCCCCCCTAGTTCTGAACCGCCCCTAAAACCTAGGTTGAATAGGTGAATGCACTTTAAAGTCGCTTGCGGTTTCAAAGTTTTGAGGGAGTACCTTTTGTGCCAAATATTTCGGTGCCGATTGAAAGGGAATATATAAGAAAGGGGGGGGTCTTTTCTGCACTAAGCAGACCCCCGTCCAGCGCAGCTCATGGAGGGATTCTGTTTAACGGTACCAGGTGACTAAGAAGAAGACAACTACTGCTACAAGGCCAAAGGTACCTCAACAATCTACCCTAAACAGAGTTGTGACTACAAACACGAGTCTATCATGTGTTAAAAGTTAGATTAAACTTCCCCACCAAACCTTTCATAAAATTGCGTATTATTTTAAAATCTTGTATATTATATTTTACAGCAATAGAATTCTTGCACCACTCTTCGGATTGCACATTTGTTTAATTTCAAAGATAAAATACCTTTAAGGTTTCGTGCTTGGATTGTGTATGGAATACATTGTACAAATTGCAATTCCTTTTACGTGGGTAAGACCAAAAGACATGTCGCCACCAGATATAAAGCAACCCCGAGAAACCCTCCGCGGTTACAACTCACATAATGACTGAAAATCATGATTTTTTCATAGAAAGTATGAAAGTTTTACATAATAGTAATTATCGGATCAATGAAGAGCTTTATATAAAAGAAACGCTGATCATAAGGGAGCTCAAACCGGACTTGAATGCGGAAATGTCCCGGAAAAAGCGGTTTTTGGGGATTTTCTCGAGATTTTATCATTAGTTTTTTCTGATTTTTTGTACATAGAGGCGCGTTAGTACTGCC
>NW_027103929.1:114376-162109 GCF_902728285.1 Clytia hemisphaerica
ATATATATATAACACTCTATATATGTATAATATTTTCATATAGGATATTGTCAACCAAACCTTCTTGCTTAGGTCAAGGATGTACAAAAGCCTGAGCTTTGATACTAGATTGAATTTTCTCCTTTTCATAAGGTCAAAGACATTTGATAAATCTTTTTGCTGATGTGTTTTGAAAACATTTTAGGGAAACGACAAAATACCAACAATAAAGAATATTCTTTTAACAAAAATTAGATATTTTGCAAACTAGTCTTAATAAAAACAAGTGTTTATTTGCAAGAATCACATTAAAATTCGCTTCTTCAGTCAGGATCCCAATGCAGATAATACTAAAGTCATATATTCAATATGACCCCCAAAATGTACTGTATATACATAACTAGAATACCTTGAAATAATCTGCAACATATCTGTAGAACTGACAAAACAATTATATGGAGCCAAAGTGATCAACGAATCCAGTGTGGTAAAAAATTATACACTCATACAAGTCCAAATCTCCACATTAAACAAGAAAGGAGGAAGAAAAACAAACAAACAAACTTCAGCCTACTTTTTTTTCGAAATCCAGATATATTTTCCAATCTATGATTCGGTGCCACACAGAAAATTTAAACATTACGTAATGTTATATTTGTAGACACTCGCAAGCTAAAAATGTCTTTAGCCGTATAGCGGCTAAAGGCGGCAAATCTCTGGACAAAGAAAATATAGCTTATTAAGCATCCTCTATAAGGAGCACGAATCCGTTAGTTGATGCCAGTAGCCTACATTCCCCTCTCCATCTGGACTGACAAATATATAAGGGTGGTCCTTGTCTATTGTCGTACCTGGATTGTCAGAGATGAATCTCAAAATTTTGTGGCCTTTTCTTCTTAAGATTCGTTTGAGTTGATTTCTGGCCCGGTCCCTCCAAATTTACGCCATGCTTGAGAGCATTCTGAAACTTTTTCCCCCTAATCGCTGGTCTCTCTACGAGATCATTGATTAAAACATCAGGAGTCTCACCTGGTTTAGATTTCATAGTGTTCATTCTTGTGTAAACGTTATAGAATTTCGAGGCTGACATCCTGCCCTTTCTCTGATCTTTCCAAATTTCTTACTTAGCTTGTTCTCTTGTTAGGTTATATATTAGTGTTATTTCATCATTTTTCAACTCAATAGATTTTGTAAAATCTTCAAAATTTTTCTCAAGATTTTCATTCTCATTGTACGAAATTTTTCTTTGCTTTAATCAAGATAATGTCCGGTATATTGCAATCATCACTGCATGGTTGAATTTCTGGCTTAATTCCCCTATTCTTTTTTGTGTATTCCATCAGTGTTCGACAAATCGGGAATAGGGTTACTTTGAGCAAAAGCATCGTATATATTTTTTCTCATAATTTCTGGTGATTCGATCTCGTATTGATAAGGAGAAAAGTTTTCTAATGCTTGGAGGTTTTTTTCTCTCTCTTCCTTATGACCGTTCTTGCCATAAGTTGCTGTATAAAATCCTTAATCGGCTTCATTTACAGGTTAGGTTTAACCCCCTTCGGTACCAGCCATGGGCACAGGATACCAGTACACGTGTTCTTAGTTAACCCAGAAGTTACATCTGCTCTCGAAAGAGCATCGCTGCCACGTGATAACACGTGCCCAGAATACTGGCAACACATGAACAGTATGCACTCACAATTTCACCCCCTGGGTCGGATTTGTGCACAGCAGCCCATACTTTGTACGCACTAGAAGATGTTCGTTGAGAAGGAGTAACCCTACATTTGATAAAACAAAAATTCGAGCTGTCTGAAATGCAGTGCCAGAAAGTTTGTTTGACGAAACCGCAGTCAAAGTAACGATAGCCCTTACCTTCCTTGTAGTGGCAATCTGGTCGATGAAGAAACTCTCCGGGTTTGTCCTTCGAGGCTAGATAGTTCGCGATATCGTGGTAATATATCGATGGCTATTTTTTCACTCCACCATTCTCCTCACCCGTCCATTCGTTTTGTTTTAACGTTACAGGATCCGGTAGAACAGTTTTGTTTGCGATCAATTTCTCTTTGTACTCCTTCAGGTTTGAAATCATTTGTTCCTCGAGCTTTTCATCAACATGAATGTTCTCTTCGGAGGCCACGAGCGCCCTGAACAGTGTAAAAAAGAGTGTGATAATTTCCATTACCCCCTCATTTGATAATTTCCATTACCCCCTCATTTCGGTACAAATTCAAATTTCTCAAAGCCCATACTAAAATCATCTACTGTACAAGTTTTCTCAATTTTCCTTACCTAGCAGCTAGGGTTTCGAAATCCCCTTCATTTGATTTCTTTCGTAGAAAAAGATACACATGGAGGTGCTCTATGGACATTAACTTGATGTCCCTCAATGTTAAGTAGCATCAGTGGTAGATTTAAAGACATTTTGAAGTAACAGTGTTCTGTAAGCTAACCAGCTATCATGTTGTCTTGTTTATTAATTATTAAAAAAAATTTGTCTAAAGTGAAAGTGCTTTTTCCCCGCTCATAATAAGAGATGTTTGACGCGCAAATAAAAGTCTTTAATGCTAGCATTCTGTAAATTAAATCACCTCTAATCTTTTCATTTTTATAAACAATAACAAACAACAGGCCGGCAAAGTAGTGCACAGCATTCTAGAAGAGAAGAGTGTTGTAAAAGCAGTTATTTTTTGGTTAAATTCAATGCTTTCGCAGCTTTATTTACTGTGATTTGCTAAGCAAAGGCCGCCATTTTGAAGTTGTTTACCTCCCAAAGCAAGTTGCGTAGCAGCAAGAATATGCGCGCACAGATACCTTTCGAATTACGGGAAAGGTGTATTGTTCCAAACTCCCTTAAAACTATTAAAGTAATCCCAGTTTTCAAATATTTAATCAGGATGTTGATAACTACCGTCCAATTTCACTATTATCGAACATTGATAAAATATTTGAAAAACTTGTTTTCTCAAGATTAATGTCTTGCCTAGATTTCCATGGTATTCTCTCAGAAAGACAATTTGGCTTTAGAAAAAATCATTCTACAAATCTTGCTCTGATCTCTCTTAATGAAAAGATTCGTAGGTCACTAGATGATAGCAAGTTCTCCTGTGGTGTTTTCATTGATCTGAAAAAAGCTTTTGACACAGTTGACCACAAAATCCTACTCAAGAAATTAGAACTCTATGGTATCAGAGGTATTCCCAATAATTGGTTTCAATCATATCTTTCTAATAGAATTCAATATGTTTCATATTCAGGTGCAAATTCAAACGCACGTAAAGTCTTAACAGGTGTTCCTCAAGGTTCTGTTCTGGGCCCTCTTTTTAATTTTTAATTTACATTAATGATCTATGTAATGGAATTGAACATTCCCTGACCTCCATTTTTGCAGATGGCTCGAGTCTAATCTACTCAGATAAATCTCTTATTAACATTGAAGAAAGTATCAATGCAGATCTCCAAAATCTTTTTATATGGCTTTGTGCAAACAAAATCTCTTTGAATGCAGCTAAAACTAAAATTTTACTTTTCAGGAAGGTACACAAACAAATCAAACATAATCTTCAGCTTTCGATTAATAATATTCCCCTAAACTTAAGCGAATCAGTCAAATACCTTGGAGTAACTCTTGATCACTTTTTAAATTGGAGAATAAACACAAACAATCTATGCTCTAAATTAAGTAGTGCCAGTGGAATAATTTCTAAACTCAGACATTTTGTTCCTCTATCTACACTACTTCAGATTTATTATGCTCTATTTTTTCGCATCTTAATTATGCTTGCCAAATCTGGGGTCAAAAACATAACTATAATGTGGAAAGAGTCTTTAAACTTCAAAAACGATGCTTACGAATCATGATTTTTTCTGATTTCAATGCTCACTCTAGTAAATTTTTTATGAACTTAATCTTCTTAAAATTTCTGATTACATTAATCTACTAAATATAACTCTTGCTCACAGGATCTTATGTGGCTTTTCTCCAATTAGACTCAAGAATCTCTTCTTTCTAAACTTTTATCAACATTAACCAAGAACCAGAGGGAAATTAGTGCGTCTTCTTTTCAGGCCCTCTTTCAGAACTTTTATGTATTATACAGAATCTATCACCTATAGTACCATTGTCCAGTGGAATGATTTACAACATAATTTTCCTGCTTATCCCTTGACTGACTTAACTGCTTGTGTACTCAGGATAAACTTACACAATTATCTTGTATCTGATTACTGATTGCTTTGATTGAGCGCTGACAGTAAAATTATTAAAAAAATTCCATCTTAATTTTTCTTTATTTTTGTTTTTTCTTTGAAATACTTTAAAAATTCACCTTTCAAAATCATGTTTACATTTTGATATACCTAAATGCTTATTTAGTTTATTCATAATAGTGAGGTCTGTTAGCGCAAAAATACTTCAGATGGTGATAAGAGGCTGAAATTTGGCACAGATAACCCTTAGGGGATCTAAAACTTAATTTTAAGCAGTAACACCTAATTATGTCGTCTGGCCACCTGTCAGATGACGTCATCAGGTGGCTGGGCAAAAATTATTTTTTTCAAAATTTTCAAAATCTGATGATTCCATCGGAAAGAGCATGAAATTCCGATGAAAATTGAGGTATAAAACATGCCTTGAAAAATTTCCTATCAAAAGTTATGAGGGTTCAAAGTTTTTTGATGACGTCATCATAAGCCTTTCCAGGTAAAACTGGAAAAGCTCTTAATTTTGCAACCAGTTTACCAAATTTGATGTTTTATAAATCGATTCACATCAGAATTCGGTGCTCTTTCTGATGGTGTTGCCTTAACAGCATCAAAAGCTTTAAAAGATACGAAATATTCAAAATATATTTGCGGAACGTGCGTTTGGCAAGATCTGCGTACGCGGGACGTAAATTTGTATATGTTCGAGAAATGCTACCGATTTGGCTCACGAAAAAAACCGAGCAAAGTAGACTTTTCTTTTTTTTATAAAATAAAAGTGTTTTTAAAATTATATCGAGTTTGACTATCCAATCAAGTGCGAGATGTTTGTTTTTGTGTCGTTGCTGCTACTTTCACTTTTGCACAATTGCGAAACAAAGATGGCGATTTTTGTCAAAGCAGAATCCTGCTGATTTTTTAAGCTGGAAGGCATCATTTGCTTGTAAAATAACGTTGCTGCTGTTCACACTTATTGTAAATTTTACTCGAGTATCATTCTTGAGGTTTTTTACCACTTCCTCTGGGAGAGGAGAGCTGTCCTACCATCCACTTGCTAATGTGACAATGTGTCTGGATGTGTGTGGCTGTTTTTTTTTGTTGTCAACTGAAATTTTCGATAAATGGTTTGACAGATGGTTGTTTACCTTGTGGCATCCATACTGCATGGCACATTTTTCTGACAATTGATTGGAGTAACCATTCCTATTACATCAATTGATCTCATTGAAAACTATTTTTATGGGACTTGTTGATATCTGGCCTGTATTTTCACTTACTGTTAAATCTCTTTGACAACAAATTTGTTTTGATAACTCCACCAAGTTTTTATTAATCATACTTTCTGTCATAACATGTCACGATAACTTTCACTGATAGCGCGCCCTTTTTAACTTTTGTTTTCATTTAAAATGACCGGACGCCGAATGGAGAATTCTTGATATTCATGATGTAATCTTTTCGTTGATTGACACTCCGAATCAAAACATTTGAAAATAAGAAAAGATTAATACAGAAGTCCAAATACTCCAAATGAAAGAAAAAACTCTTTCATTGAAATTCTTTAATTATCTACAATAGATTTCCAAAAGATAGTTAATTCTATTATATTACGTCACAAGATATTAAGCTTTCTTTTTCGTAAACCCCCGGTTTCAATACAAAATAGGTTAGCGGGTCAAATTTTTTGCCACCAATAATGGCGGCAAAGTTGTTACGTCACATCTATTGTTTAGGCGCAAAGATTACATCATGAATATCATGAATTAGAGAACGCCCACCGCCTAACCGCCTACCGTCCGATGAGATTAAAAAATAGCGAGTTTGTAACTTGCCGCGCGAGTGACGTCAAACGGTCACATTTGCGCGTGTTCCACTACAGATTTTTTTCATATTTTGATTTAAAAGCCTACTCGGTGCGAAAGAGAAATCGCGTGTATTTTTTAATACGCGGTTCATTAAACTCAAATCAAATGACTTTGGAGGTTCGGTGAAATGGTGGTGGAATGTTGCGTCCCATGTTGCGTAAGATAGTCCCAAGTTGGAGCAGTTGACGGTAACATTTGTTGAGGAGGTATGCTGCGAAGAACAGACACGTTATTTTTTAATGGACCTTATCAGAGTTTTTGACATTTCTTAAAAAGCGATGCATTGTGCTTGTGGGATTGTTTCGAGTGTATTACAAATAATATCTCTTTAGGAACTCCTCGAGGGAATTCTATTGTAATACACATCGCTTTTTTAGAAAAATCAAAAACTCCAATAAGGTCTATTATTTAACACGACATAAGAAAGACTTTGTTGTAGTTTGAGATCAAGCAAACACAAACATTACCAGATTCCCATCAAGATTCAATATTAATATTATGTAGCTACGTATAATATAATGCAACACAAGAAGGGGGACAAATTGAGAATGTTGAGGTGGTACATGTGGGATGTTTTGTGTGTGACATGTGATGCTTAATGACATTAACTTTTACATGTTAAGGCAGCAATCAGAAAATACACTTCCATTTTATTTTTAATCTTTTTAAGTCAGTTAGTAGAAAATTTCAAATTCACTGCTGCTGGTGGTCATTATTCAGTTCAAACACTTTAAATAATTTCCAAATAAAATGAGCTCTTTCACAGCATTTTCCTCAAAATTCTTGGACATGTATACTGGCAAAATGAAATGCATCCGGAGAGGTTCGTGATCGCTGCCTTATAATATTGGAATGTTTCAAGGGGTTTGAAGTCATTGCATGATTTGCTTTTTTGATTGCATGAGTGTATGAAAACTAGTAGTGAATTATAAATTAGTGATATTTTTGTAAAAATGGATTTTATTCTTTACCACTTTTAGTTATGACATCCTAAACTATCAAAAAGCCCATATTACAATGTCACATTTACTGTAATATTTTAAAACTACAGAATCAAAACAATGACGAGAAAGACTACATTATTACTAAAACTACACATCAATGTGTTATTGTTTTTATGACTTCATGATTGAAATAGGGTCTTTTTTTCACAGGATACGTTTGTTGAAAAATTCTAGAAGGATCTTTTAAAACTCATTAAATTATTTTCAGTTTAAAAACCCTGTATGAAATACTCTGTGTTACCCTTTTAAATACCACTGTAACCCCCTATGTTATTAAGTCCATGCTACGATGTTACTCTTTACAGTTTTATTTTGTTATTTTTGTTATTTTACCTTGTGAAAAGTTGTATTGAGCAGATATCTTTATACTTTTTCCAGGAAGATTTTTTGAAACTACTACAAAAGTATTACAAAATCGAGTATATACAAATGACTTTTTATCTGTCTTTTAATTTTTCCAACATCCTCTTCTTTGACATTATTGTTATGACTCACTGGCAATAAATTCTTGGTGAATTGTAAAGTTCTTATTAGTTTGTTTTTTAAATTCTCTATTAATAATGGAATCGTTGATTTCTTATACATTTTGAAATTTCTTCGCTTTGCGAAAACAGAACGCTCGTTCCGCAAGCCCTTTTATGTTGATTTTCACTGTGTTTGCTTATGAGAATAGTGCAGAGTTTTGCCTTGAAATTCGTAAAACCTAATTTGTAATATTTTGTGCGTTTGGAAACTTTTGTTGCTGTTTGGGCAGGACCATCAGAAAGAGCGCCGAATTTTGATCACGGTCGTCTATTTTTTAAGAAATCGCGCATCTCAGATTTCGGGCGGTTTTGAGAATTTCAATAGGGCGGAAAATGTAGCCTAGAGGGTGCTAAAGGGCGTTTTTCTTCAAATCTCTTTATTTAGAGCGTTTATCAAATGTTTCCTACATCATTTGTACTTGGTATGAAATATTGTTGATAAATGATTGTCTAGAATCAATAATGTTGCTGAAATAAATTCATAAAGCTTAAAAAATCAATTTATTAGAGTAGAGTTTAGTAGAGTTTTTTTTTTCTTATTGGGATGGGAATATTCAGCCTGGAAAAATTCTGAGCAGTTTTAGGAAGACATCTTAAAATATGTTAAAGTCGAATACTTAAACTTACCAAAAATCGTATTTACTACTTGTATTCAGTTTTATTTGCTTGAAATCACTTTTAAAAAAGTGCTCATTTTTCGGTTTTCCCCTTCTGTCTGGTTTGTTTGAAATGTCCGCCATCTTTGTTTTTTAAGATTTCGAACGTCAATTTCGAACGTTTTTGAGATTTGAATAAGGCGGGAATTTTTTTCTTCCAAAATGGTAGACGCTTTCTGCGGGATGTAAACAAATAAAAAATGGAGTCCCACCGTGAAGAACACAGTAAAAATGTCCAAAGAACGTGTCTGCGCGAGTCTCATTTCAAAGCCTTCATTTGATGTAGAAGCAAACAGAGAAAAGATTGAAAGGGTGTTTTTAATCAAAATTTGCATCAAACCAAATCAACCAAATAATTTTTGTAAAAAGTGCCACAACAAAATTTCAAACACCATTCGACGTGGGACAACTACGAACAGTCTTGCCTTATTCAACTGGGACGAGGACGAAGGTGAGGGCCCATGTCGAATATATTTTCATTTAAATAAAATGAAGAAGGGGGGAATCAAAATCAAAACCCCTATTAGGACAGGTAGACCATCCTCAGAAATGCTGATATAGACAAGATCATTGACAAATGCGTTCAGTACAAGAGCCCAAACCATATTCAAAGAAAACCCGAAGTTGGACAGTATTAATCGAGACCTCAATCCTCACATACAGACTTTGATTTGTGATTTATGCAATTATCTAGTGTTCAGACCTGTATTGATTTCAACTTGTGAACATTTATTTTGTTTTTTCTGTTAAATTGAAAATACTTGTTTAACAAAGTTAACCTGCCCGAAATGTGGAGATAAATTCAACAAGGCGCAAGTCAACCCGGCTAAGAGAGCAACCGAAAACTTGAGATGACTAAGAAAGGAATATCTAAAAGGCTGCGGTGAGAAATTTTTAATAATTGAAGAACAAAAATTCCAAGCACATGTCAAATCTTGCATGGGGAAAACACTGGTTAACGTGGATAATATTTTAAATACACTAATCGGTGGTTCATTTTCAAAAGATGTCGAACGGGCTGCAGCTCATGTCATTAAATAAAAGATGGCTACTTCAACTCTTCCCAATAAAGGTGTTGCATTGAACACGGGGAGCTCGAGAGTAAGTCTTAGTTTACTGTCAATATTTTCAAATTTATTTGCGAAAGGATAAAATTGATAAGCTTATTATAAATACAAAAACAGTTTAAAATAATATGATCAGACTTTATGAATACAGATAGCTTTTTATTCAAAGAACCCTTTCCCATTTTTCTTAGCCATTGATTATAACACCAACACCCCGACCAATGAAGGACACCGATTCGGCCTCAAAAAGAACCATTCAAGCAAGATCTCAATATCTGATTAGCTGACATATTTTTCCTCCAATACATTTCAGTAATGGACAATTGGTGAACTATCCAGAGCTTAATGACGAGCTTCATGTGAAAATTTTTGGTGATCACGGGGGCAAGAGTTTTAAGGCGTGTTATCAAGTGATGAATAGAAAACACCCAAACAACAAAGACAATACCGTGATATTTTCGATGTTTGAGGCTAAAGACTTGAGAACCAATTTAAGAACTGGATTAGAACGGTTTGGACCCCAAGTCAATCAACTGCAGAGAACCATGTGGAAGTAAGAATAATTCTTTAATCTCATTTCACTCATCCTGGTAACGTAGCTCTCTGAAAACTTTGGTGCAAACAATCTTAATAAACTTTTTTTAAAGAAAGGCATTATTTATTTTTCAGTGACAAAAAGATCAGAATCTTCGTCACCGGTGACTACGAGTTTTTAACAATGTCTTATGGACTCACTGGTGCAAATGGTAAGACTTTCTTTAATTATATTAGTTTTTTCTATTACAGAATGCATCTTACTTGATACTTGAATATAAAGAAAAGTATACTTGACAGATTTCTAGATAGAGTTCTTTAAGTGTGCGAGTATTGTCGATTTTTATAAATTAATCCAGACTAAACTTTTCTTGTTTCCAGGAAAGTACCTTTGTCTCTTCTGCCTCATAGCGAATGACGAATTTAAAATTCCACTTTGTGACAGAGGTTTCAAAGAGAAAGGACACTCGAATCTTTGGACAGTGACCTGAAAAAAATTGAAGAAAAATACAAGTCTGACACAAAGAAAGGTATGCTTTGTCACAACGTCATTTATGAAAGACTGTTTGATGTGCCGCTCTCACAGGTAGGGAAAACTAACATCTCATTTATCTCAACTGATAAAGACCCATTTTCCAGATTCTTATAATTCACTGAATTTGTTTTAATAAAATAAATTTATTTTTAAGGTATCATTGCCTGCACTACACATATCACTTTCAATCTTCTTGAGTATCATTGCCGGCTGTTGGATTTTAAAATCATCGCACAAAGTTCAACTGATCAAGAGATCCTGCAGGTATTCAACTGTATTGTTGAGCTTGAGAGACAAGTTCGAAGATTTGAGGAGCTCATTGAATTGGCTGAAGAGGGAGTGGCTATCGAACTAGCAAAGAAAGATTCAAATGAGGCCTTCATCACTGTAGCTTACAAACCGAGAATTGATCTCTTTCATGGAAAAATTGTAGAAAAGGTTTGATAACTTACTTTTAAGGTTTTTAGATTCAACATCTTTTCCTTTAAGTCTGTAGAAAAGAAAAGTAATTCTAATTTCAAATAAAAAACAGACATTTTCTTGAATTTCAGCAAAAAGAGATTGCAAAGCTTCTAAAGGAAAACAATATTGAAGAAGTTGGGCCAGTAACTAAAGGACTTTATTAGGTTTTGCAAAAGTTCCATGTTGAGCGACGAGCGTACCATTCTAAGTGTCTTATTGGAAATCACGTACACAAAATGCTACACGTAATACACCCTTTCGACCGTAGCCGCCAATTGCCGCGCGGGCATTTGTTTGTCTGCTTTATCCCACTAAAACCGTCCCAATCCTTTTTTGACACATTTTTCTATTGTCTATAGGTGCAAAAAGAAATTATTTACTTCTTTTTCAGCTCCGGGAATTAACAGGACTGTGTCACTATGTTCCAGTGATAGTGTGTCTTCTTGGATATTACGGAACTGAAATCCATCGTAAAGCAGCTGAAGTTGGGAAAAAGTTCAAAAAACTTTTTATTCTTTATGCCAAATGCCATCCATCGAGTCATCAACAAGGCTAAAAGAGTAACAGGTCACGAAATTGATGAATTAAGTAAGTATTTCTAAACTAAGTAAGTCACAAGTTAAATAATTGGGTAGTATGATAAGTATATGTTTTGTAATTATATTTATAATTTTGTATATTTTTGTATATTATGTATAGTAATGCCAGTTTCTATTTTGAAACATTTCAGTGCTCGAAATAACGGTCGGACATTGTCTGACCCAAAAAGCTTCATGTCCGAGCAAATAAATGATAATTTAAATACTAAAGCAACCCTTATCGGACATTTTGTCCGACTCACTTGAAATTGCTATTTCAAGTCTTGCAATTCTTTTTTTTTTAAGGAATTGATTGCCTGATGGCCTATTTTCGATCAACATGGCCAAAGGAGTCAATAACACCTAAGCTTCATCTACTAGAAGATCATGCGTGTAAGTTTCTAAGGCGATGGAAGCTCCCATTTGGCATGTATGGTGAGCAGGGGGCAGAAAGCCTACATGCTGTCTTCAATAATCTAAAAAAGGAGTACCAATCAATGAATGTAGCAACAAAGAGGCTTCAATCCATGCTAAATCAGCACTATCTGGATGTGTATCCTAAATTGGCTGCCCTCAGGCCAGATGCACGCGAAAGAAAAACAAAGGCCGAAATGAATAAATCAAATATCAGCAAATAACTTCATTTTTTTGCATTTTGTATAGGTATTTAAGAGGTTTTTTTTCTTCATTAGAATGAAAATTTTCAAGTCACTATTTTGTTCCATTTGCATATGATGCAAGATTTTAAAATTTAGTAATTTAACATCTATTTGATGTTGGTATTTTGAGATAATAAACAATGCGTACCACTTTACTTGAACTATGAGGGTTGAAGAAGTCTAACCAAAGCAGTGGGGTAATTTAGAGGTAGGCTAGACTCCAGTATTCTTAAATGTGAGGTGAGACCACAGACCACCATGATAAATTTTAATTATTATTTTAATTTCAATAATGTTGTTTTTCTATTTTTATTGTTCAATTTCGTAAATAAATTATCAATAGGTCTTCATATTGAAATACAAAGCTTGAAGACAAGAGTCTTTACTGTTCATTTAAACTAAATTTCATCAACTTTTTCCAAAACGCCTACAGACTTTTATTTTTTGAATAAGTCTTAAGTCTAAATTCTAATTTAGTTATATTAGAGGACTGAAATATTTTGGCCTAGCACATCCATTTTTTGTTAAAATTGTTAAATTGATTCCAACCAATTATGTTTGACGACTCACAACTATGTTTGACGACTCACGACGACTATGCTTGACGACTCACGACGGCTATGCTTGACGACTCACGACGACTATGCTTGACGACTCATGACGACTATGCTTGACGACTCAAGACGACTATGCTTGACGACTCACGCCGACTATGCTTGACGACTCACGACGACTATGCTTGACGACTCACGACGACTATGCTTGACGACTCACGACGACTATGTTTGACGACTCACGACGACTATGCTTGACGACTCACGACGACTATGCTTGAAGACTACACTTGACGACTCACGACCACGCACTATGCTTGACGACTCACGACGACTATGTTTGACGACTCACGACGACTATGCTTGACGACTCACGACGACTATGCTTGAAGACTACACTTGACGACTCACGACCACGCACTATGCTTGACGACTCACGACCACTATGCTTGACGACTGAAGACGACTATGCTTGACGACTCACGACGACTATGTTTGACGACTCACGATTATGTTTGACGACTCACGTTATGCTTGACGACTCACGGTTATGCTTGACGACTCACGGTTATGCTTGACGACTCACGGTTATGCTTGACGACTCACGGTTATGCTTGACGACTCACGGTTATGCTTGACGACTCACGTTATGCTTGACGACTCACGGTTATGCTTGACGACTCACGGTTATGCTTGACGACTCACGGGTTATGCTTGACGACTCACGATTATGCTTGACGACTCAAGATTATTTCTGGCACTCTTAATTATGTTTGATGACAGCAGATTATATCTAGAGCTTATTGAATATACTCTGATACTGGGAACAACATTATGGTATCAATTTAAAAAAAGTTATCAACATCATGAAATTAAATTGAAAAAATCCAAGCATTATCGATATAGGTGTTGAAGAAATCTGACTCCCTAAACATCTAAATTCAATCCAAATTACATATAGTAAATGCAGGATTAAGTAGTACACCTACAGAATCTAGCTCATGATAAGGTCCCTCTTGGTTTACCTCTGGAACTGTCTTTGTAGAACCTTAGAATGTTGAGAATGCATGCCTGAAACATTGTAAAAAGTGTCGATTTTTTGCCAACTTTGAAACTTAATATCTGAACCAAAAAAACTGAAGACAAAGAAATCTTTTTTTTACAGCCTTACCTGACCATTCCACTTTACATTTCAACCAGTTTGAATAGCCAATACTGCTCTCAACTCCCAAATTCATGGCTTTCCACTTCTCTATCTTTTCAAAACAGAGTACTGAAAACGATGAAAATTCCGATGCTATCACGTGGGTTCGCCGCTTGTTGAAAACGAAAGTGAAAATTCGCATCCCGCGCGCATGCGTCAAAATCTGAAATGCGCAAATAAACGACCGTGTGATATGAATCGATATATAAAACATCAAATTTGGTAAACTGATTCGAAAATTATGAGCTTTTTCATGACTTATGATGACGTCATCAAAAAACTTTGGACCCTCATAACTTTTGACAGGAAATTTTTCAAATCATGTTTTATACCTCAATTTTCATCAGAATTTGATGCTCTCTCCGATTGAATCATCAGATTTTGAAAATTTCGAAAAAAATAATTTTTTGCCCAGCCACCTAATGACGTCATCTTACAGATGGCCAGATGACATAATTAGGTGTTACTGCTTAAAATTAAGTTTTAGACCCCCTGAGGGTCATCTGTGCCAAATTTCAGCCTTTTATCACCATCTGAAGCATTGTAGCATTATTATGCACTAACAGACCTCACTATAATGATCTCATCATAAATTTATTACATACATATTTTTTCTTTTTCTTTTTGTCTATTTCATTTGCGTATCTTATCTATTTTTTGATAAATATAAGTTTAGTTTTCTACTTTTTGTTCTCCTCTTTCATTTTTATTTATCTGTTTTAAGACTTTTACGTGTTCAGTAGTTTAAGAAATTCTTCCTAATTATACTACCGGGTGCGCCACAAAAAAAGTTTCTCTCTTTAAAGTTAATTTTCCCGAAGTCTGAAAATTTTAAAAGAACCATTCCTTTTTCATTGGAAAGAAGAATGATAAACTTAAATTTTGACCCAATAAGAGCATTTCTTAGCAATTATACGCATGGATTTTGAAACTTAAGCTTAAAAAGGGTTTATAACCTTTATGAAAATCATTTTATTTGTTTTCTCCGAGTTTATCATTAGATTTTTGGTTCTAGACTGGATAATGCCAATGTAACGCTGGATTTATCTCGAAACCTATATTTCATACATTCTGATTAATTTTGCCAGAACTTTTGGCATTTTCTGAAGAATTTTCTTCCTTTAGTTGAAATTCTACTTTTCTTTGTAAAACAAAAGGTCACTTTGACAGCTAATTATAATTTTTAATGACTAAAACAACAATACTGATGTATCATGTGATCGTGCTTCTGTTTAATTTGATAGGCTGATTTTCAACGTTTTCGAGCACTTTTTGAAAGTAACTTTTTTATTCAATCGAGCATAACTTTTGATCAAATAAACCAAATTTAATAAATGACCCATCAAAATCTAAGTTAATCTTTCTTCTTTACGATGAAAAAGGATTCGTTCTTTCAAAAATTTTAGATCTTGGAAAAGTTCACTTTAAAGAGAGAAACTTTTTTGTGGCGCACCCGGTAGTATTCCTTGGAATTACAAAAAGGTTGCCCATCTCGAATAGCTTGCTAATATGAGGTCTCCATTCTAGCATTGTTTAGTTTTATTATATCATTGAACATAAAGCTTTGTATCATATTTACTGTTACAATCATGAAAAATAAAATACTACTCCTGCTGCTGCTACTACTAGAGTTATTTAAAAGATTTTGGAGTATGTATTAAAAAAGTGTTTTTCTTATATTTTTAGTGAAAAGTAATACAGATTTCAGAATGAGTACATTGAAATGAATATTTAATGAAAGTCGAAAGTGTGCAGATTTCAGAGGAGAGACTCTATTCTTTTATGTAAAAGCTCTTGACAGAATTGTACATTACATCTCCAATCTTTGAAGGCCTTGAGACCTAATAACCTTGAGACCAGGATACAAAAGACACTTTATTCATTGCTAATTATGTCTTGAAAAGATTTGTAAATGATTTCCCTGTGGTAAAAGAACTGTTCACAAAGTGTGATAATGCCGGTTGCTATCATTGTAACCCTTACCCAGAGCTCTTGTATCGTCTCTCGGGGTAAATTAATGCGTGTCCACATCATTAAAAGGATCATTTTGAATATTTTTTTTTGAAATTTTGCTGATGTCAACACTTTATGGCAAATTTTCGTATTTTGCTGATTTCTGCTGACGTCAGCAAAATTTGAAAAAAAAGGATTAGGCAAAAATGTTTTTATTAATGATATGCAACTTTGGTCCAAATTTCATGTTTATACCATTAGCTAAACTGGAGTTATTTAAAAAACAAATTTTGCTGACGTCAGCATTTTTTGGTTTTTGCGGTTTTTCGCAAAATTGGCAAAACCTAAATTTAAGTAACACCGATTTTCAAGTTCTACATCGTAATGCGCTTTTTTAAGGTATACTAGCAGGGATGGAACTGCTTCCGAAAAATTAACGAAATTTGGACACGCATTAATTTACCCGAGCTATCAGAGTCTTATGGTCTTTCCCTTAAAAGGTTAGATTACAATGAACCTCAAAAGGGTAAGGACCAATGTGATCGTGATGCAGCATTTGTAAGGAATGCTCTAAGAATATTTGTTGGTGAGGGTAATGATATCGTCAATACCAGTGATATTTCTAAATCTTCGATCAATGATGCATCAATCAGAGGCGGTGTGACACCCCTGCATAACATGCGCCTGCATGGTAAGCTAACCATAGAGTGATTTGTCGCAAATAAAAAACGGGGGTGGAAGATGTATTCGGTGCCTTATTGAATTTTTTTTACTGTAGATAGAGCCTTAAGTACTATGCTCCGTCTATGTTATTATCCGAAGTCAAACTTTACGGGATTTAATCATCATTTCTTAGGGTCTTGAGATTTATTTTACTGACTTAAAGTTTTTGCCGAAAATAATGAAACCGTAGGAGACGTTGTGTTAGCGGGTCCGTGAATTCCAGTCTTTGTTTTTAATTTTGTGGTGCTAAGAGTTTGCGTACCATGCAACATGCAAACTTTTGCAAAAGTGAGCTCATCGAGGTCGATTTGCATGTTTCCCGGGATTTTTGAAGAAATTAGCCACTAAAGATCTAAAAGCAAGACTCGAAAAATAGGCTTGTTCTGTTTCACAACATTTTCAGTTTTAGTCAGTCCTGATTTCAGATTTTTATGTCATAAGAAACTTGTGGGTTCGACCGGTTGCTTTGGCTTGCTTTTTGCGAACAAGCATAAACAAGCAAAATAAAGTCACAGAGAAGATATGCTAGATTTTTTATTTGGAATTCTATCAGTTTCAAGAAAAATGCTATGGAGAAATAGAACAGTAAATAATCGAAACCCCAACAACAACAACCAGGACGTTGACCATCAGGAGATTTCTTTTGATAGTTGCTCACTTGGCTTTGTTTTGGTTTTGGCTTATAAAATCAATACAACCTACTATAAGGACTAATATAGCTCGATATTAACAGGATATACATGAAGGGTACAAACACATCAAAGGTCGTGCCAAAAAAACAAGGATGTGGTTGCAGAAAACATTATTTATGTGCTGGCTTGAAAGTTAATGCCAATGGATTCTTTGTTTTTGTAGAACTGAATTCTGAAATTCATAAAAAATTACATATACAAACAATGTGATCCTCAAGATTATCGCAGTCAATCACAGTCTGAATGTTCCACATCATCTAGCATACTGACTGCTTAGAAACTTGACTCTGTTCTGGTTGACGTAGCTAGTTTTAAATAGACCTTTTTTCAAAGAGGCCACCCTGTTGAATAATTATGTAGTTTAGCAGAAAAACAATGGTAAAACCATGTAATATTACAATATGCACGATACAGTAATTATGCATGGCTCTATCATTGTTTTTATGGCTGGACTACATAATTATTCAATAGGTAGGCTACGTCATATCTGCCTTCGCTCCGAGCGTAAAACTCCTCCTCTTCGGGCTATGAGCACTGCTCTTGGTTAAAATATTGAAATTCTCCAGATAAATCGCATGCGCAGTAAAGACACGCATAATCAGTCTTCGATTATTCAAAAACAACAGACGGCCTTCGCAATCTAAAATCATAACAATATGGCTACCGACAATCCCTTGCATTTTGATAGAGACGAAGCTGTGAGTTTTTTGGAGAATTATACCTTTGGCATCGAAAAATTTCATCCTAAACAATTAGCATTGATAGAGGAGTTCTGTTTGGGGAAAAATATCTATCTGAGTGCCCACACTGGCTTTGGGAAATCAATTGTTTTTCAGTCTATACCTTGGTTTTTTGACCTATCCAATGATCAAAGTCTTGGGACATCAACCCTCTTGGTCATTTCCCCGTTGGTCTCTTTGATGGAGGACCAAGTAAAATATTTAAAGACCAAAACATGCATTTCTGCAGTAGCCATCAACCAGACTACCGAGAACCTAGATGAGGTTCTTAGAGATGTTGAAGATGGCATTTACTCTCTTGTTTATACTTCACCAGAAAGCATGCTGTCAAAGGGTAGATTACGTCGACTTCTGTCTTCAGATAGCTTCCAAGATCACTGCATTGGTGTGGCCATAGATGAAGCCCATGTTATGGCAGAGTGGTTAGTAATATATGTATATGTCTTTTCTGTGTATTATGTTTTATATTGAAGGAGCATCACACCAATGTATTGGAATATCCATCCACAATTCCTTCTGTGCTTTTGTACTTCTTGTCTGCGCTATCTCGCAGGTTGATCAGTATTGAATTTTATTTTATGTAGACGTTTGTATGATTGTTTGTGTCATTCGTCATAGTCAATAATCGTCAAAATGTGACTAATGATTAGTTATTGAATGGCGATTTTCATTGTTCGACACTTATATTGCTTAGCTAGAGTTGAATCACGCTTGTTATTGCTTTCCTTTTTCCATTCTATTCAGGGGATTTGCTTATTTCAAAAAAAAGGTTTTCCGAAAATGGTACTCCAACCTTATTGAACTGAGGTCCCTCCTTGGAAGCAATATTTGTTTTGCTCTCTTCACAGCAACAGCGTCTCGGTTGATGGAGCTCAAAATTTTTGAATCGCTTGGTTTAACACCTGATGATTTTACTTGTGTTGTTCTTGACCCTGATAGAAAGAACATTTGCTATCAAGTTCAAATGGTACCCAAGGTCAGTTTGTCCATTATTTTTGACTTTGTATTGCGTGACATTTTTGAATGTGGTGATAGCTCTACAAGAAGACTTATTTACTGCCAAACTAGAAAGCAATGTGCTATTCTTTACAACATGTTCCTCCTCAAGCTTGGTAGCAGCATGTATAGTGGTGGAGTTGAGCACCCAAAGAAGAGAAGAGTTGACATGTTTCATGGGGGAACAGCTGATTCTGTAAAGAGCCACATTTTGGAGGAGATCTCAAAAGAGGATTCTCATATCCGTGTGGTTATTTGCACTATTGCATTTGGAATGGGTGTAAATGCAAAAGGTATAAATGAAAGTATTCATTTTGGCCCCTCAAAGTCAATTACGTCATTTGTCCAGGAAAGTGGTCGCATTGGTCGTGAAGGCAAACCAAGTGTGAGCAGATTGTTTCACACCAGCACACTTACTGGCAAAGTTGATACAAAAATGAAGGAGTTGTTCATTCCAAAGACCAGTGTAGACGGAAGATCCTGCTTTCCCTATTTTCAAATTCAACATCAGCTGAATACGGCTGTGGTTGTGAGTGTTGTGACATATGTGCCTTGAAATGTGAATGTTCCATAAGTAAATGGGCACCTATTGATTTTACTTTGAAACCTCAGAATAATGACTCCAAAGTCGTAAAACCTCAGATTCTGCCTTAAGCCTTCTTCATGAAAAGTTAGACGAGTTCCGAAGAAGCTTCCTTGAATTTGATGTAAAACCTGTTGGTGTTCCATCTGTATACATGGAATTTGATCACTACCAAGTTAAATCGTTGGTTAAAAATGCTTCAAAGATCTTTTGTGTCACAGATGTCTATTTTTATGGTTTTGTTTGGAGATGGAAACATGCAAAAAGAGTTTTGAAGATTTTCAATGAGGTTTTTGAGGACATTGATGAGCTATTTTCTAGTTTGAATGAAAGCATGCCAGATTTTCATAACTCGCAAAGTCTAATTGGTAATGAATGGTATGAGATTGCAAATGACACTTCCATGTTTGACACACTCAGTGATTCCATCATGAACAGTCTGCGTAATGACACCCAACAATCAGAATAAGGGCTAATTTTTCAGCATTCTTACTTACTTATAACAAAAAATGAAAAAAAATCTTTATATACTACAAACTTTTTCTTTTCTCAAACCAATAATTAGAAAAAAGGCGATGAACTAAAATTGTTAAATTCTGATCACATCTAATTAGGCCACACAGTCTTTTACCTACAGCAATTTAATCTTATGATTCCAGAGTTATTTAAATTGATGTTAGTAGTTTTTTTACTTTAGTCTAATGGTTTTTTGTGATACAATTTATAATTATTAGCAATGCTTAAAGATGGAAAAACGGTGGCTTGTTCATTTTTTCTGTATATCATTATTCAAACAAGAAGCAACCAGAATACTTTTTAGATATTTCTGAACTTTCTACTTATAGCAGGAATTTTTTTTGATTAACACATTGATTTAGTAATTTGACTTGATGTTTTGATTCAGAACACCCTGTACACATCTTCTATGATCTACATGTATATTTTGAGCAAAAATAAAACTGGTATCACAAACATGTAACAAAGTATTTTACAAATTTATGTTCAACCAAAAAAGGTCCAAAATAATTCAATAGTTCAATCTGTTCTACTTCAATAAGGGAACTGATTTTTGCTGGAACAAATCTTTTCTTTTTTCACAGTTTTTTGCCAAATCTGTAAAATTTTGAACCCCTGAAAATTTTAATTACCACGAAATGCAATTTTTTATATTTTTTAGGTTTTTTTTAATTAACTACTGCAAAAATTAGTTCCCTCAAGGTATTCAATAAAATCCACAGCCTATCGTACTGTCTTTTGTGTCCTGATTTGTGTTTTGTGATCTGAGATCCATTTGTAGAAATCAACAAAATCAAAGTCTTTGAGAAGACTGTCTTGGCAGTTTCTGAACGATGAGTATTTTCTCTCTTCGTTTTGACTAAAGCTTTTTCTCTCATTAGTTCTTTCACAATTTGAGCCTATCCTTCGTGTTGCGGCTTTTACATGTCTACCAGACCTTTGGTGTATAGCTGATTGTTTATCAAAGTTTTGAAGAAGCTCTTTATTGTACGGCAATGCTTTCAAATACTTGTCAAGAATTTTTTCATCTGTTTGATGTGGTCCAAGTCTCTTTTTCAGCAACTTGACAACTTTAATCAAGTGCTCCAACCCATGTCCAAAGGAATGTTACCACCTGAAAAGGGAAAGATAACAAATTTGAAACTTTTTTCAATTACCATCATGGTATTTCTCTCAAAAAAACCTACCATGCCAAGCAAGCTTTCGGAAACGATTTGCCTTTCATCTTAAATACTCATTTTTGATTGAAAAATAAATAAATTGACAGTCCTCCTAATTAAAAATAAAACTCCTCAACAACTAAGTACTAACCTTGAAATCAAAACATTTTCAGGGTTTTTGCTGCCTACTAGAATTGGTCAAAGTTGGTTCCATAAGGTTATTTATCTTTATTAAAAATTTGCTTACCAAGACCATTTTTTTTCTTGACAGACCGGTTCCAAACTAATCTGTATGCATCTTGCTCTGATAGAAGTGCAGTTACTTGGCAGAGTAGATGAAAGCCTTCCACTGCATACTTCCTACTTCCTGCTCCATCAACTTTCATGTATGGTAGCATGAACTTCCATGATCTTATAATTCGGTCACCATCTCCTTCACTGATAGCATCTTTGAAATTTCTAATTAAGATCATGAATTCCATAACACTACATTGATAGTTGAACATGTCATCGTTGCTTTTATCATTGTTAATTGATGTCTTTGTAGCAACTGGAATTGGTTCCAAACCATGTTTCTACAGTAAAAAAATCACAATATTCATACTTTATAGTTTTATGGAAATTAATATATTTTTTATGTGTATGGGACATTGTTTTTATGTTTGTATTATTATGATATAGGATTATTATGTACTTTATATACATAATCAAAATTATATATTTACCACCACAGGATAAAGTAGTAAATGCTATCCAAGTTAAATAAAAATTAAATTTTTTTATCATTTTTTCTCCTTATCAAAATCAGTTTCCTTAAGGTATATGTTGATAAAAAATCTAGCCATAGGGAAAATACCTTGAGTTCGTGATCTCTTTTGAATTTCCCATTATTTTGATACGTCTGCTTACATCCAGGGTATCGACATTTAAACCGACCATTTTCGTCCGTCTCCTCAGTATCACTTGATTGCTGCTGAAAAAAATGCAAACCTAGCTAGAATTCTCCAAAAATCATGAATAAATGATTTAAATATTGATTTTGGTTGTGTGCTAGAATCTTTTGAAACTTCAGAATTGAAACTTTCAAGTAAATTTTATGAAGAGTTTCTTCTCAAAGCAAGTATAGAATAGTACCTGTTTTTGCAAATTTTTCATTTTGAGAAAATCTTTCAGCTGGTCAGATTTCAAAATATATTTGTCCACAATTCTTTCAGCTAGATCTTTCAAAAATTTCTTTTTGGCTCTATTGTCATCGTCTGCTGGCAGCTCAACATCAGCTGGAATGTCCTTGACATCTTTGATTGACAATTCAACAAGAGCTGCAGCTATTATGCGAGCATCTAACTCCACCTTTAAAAAAGAGAATTCTAGGGGTTTGATTTGAATTTTACAAAATTGTGAGAAGCTAAGGAACTTAAATATCAACAAAATCTTGATTTGGCAGTTTTTACCAAATCTTGAAATAAAAAATTTAATACCTCTAAAAATTGCCTGCAAGCAGCATAATTCTTCTTAACTTCAGTGACAACGTTTCTTCGATTAATGAGGATCTTATCTGTTCCCAAGGTGCATTTATCTGTGGAAGTCGTTGAGTAGAAATGGTTGAAGCAAACCTTAAAAAAATATTTAGGAAATATTAGCTTGTTGCAACCTGTAATACTGATAATTGAAGATGATTATTTTGCGTTTCAGAAAATATAGTAAAAAGTTTTAACCAACCTGCATGAACTTCATCTCAGTATGGAAATCTGCAATTTCGAAATGCATCCCATCCAGTCGTTCTTCTGGGGTAAATCCATTTGCAGTTTGAAATTGAGAGTTGATGCCTCGCTCAACTGATAATTGGTCTCCAACAACAGCTAGAGTTCCAAGGTAGGTTTCATCATTGATCACACTTTTGGGTTGATATTGTTGAAAATCTTTCAGAATCCGGGCAATTCCGTCAGAATCATTCTCATTTTCATAAACCATGCCCAAGAGATTCTGAATGAAAATATATGTAAGAGCTTTTCTTAGTGTTTTTTTACCTTTACATGTGTAAAATTTCTTTCAGCTGTATGTTAAAAATATTTCTTATGTCACACGTACAGGGATAACCCTATCTCTACTCTTAAAATCCAATTTTCAGATGCAATTTTCAATATTTTTTCGAGCTAATTTAATTTAATTCAAATTCTATGCACATACCATTTGACATTTTTTCGACATTTCTTTGGAATGTTTGTGGGGTATATGCTTAACAACTGAATTTTCCATTGATCTTAGGCATTCAATGTCTTGGACAAGGATTCGCTGCACCAATGTGATATAATTGGCTCGTTGTTGTCTATGGTCATCTTTGTCAAATAGAAATTCTCCATTTGGAACATCATCTAATTTCTTCCTTGGAGTAACAGTGTCTAGATGATTTCCACCAACTCTGTTGATGACATAAGCCTTAACGCAATCGTGGGAGTCAATATTTTGGTTATCTTCAGTCATATCACTCACCTTCATGTTAACATCAACATTATCAAACACCGTCTAAAATAGTGTGAGTGATATTTTTAAATTTAAAAGGATCAATCGAATTTAAATAAATATTTCTAAAATGAAAAACCTTAAAAAGCGAACTAATATTGGAGAATTTGGCAAATTTTGTCAAAAATCAACCATTTTTAAATACTCCTTATTTTTTGTCAAAAACACTCATCTTTTAGGAACATTAAAAAGTGTTTTGCTTCCTGCTAAAAATTCACAACAAAATTTTTAATATCATTAAAAATGAATGGAATCAATTGGTTTTCCAAATGGAATATTTAAAACTGAAATTTGAAACTATCAATATCAAAAGGTTTTCCCACAGAAATTTTATAGAGACTGATGTTCACCTTAGAACCATTTTCATATTCTTTATCATTTTTTTCATATAAACTTTGTCTTTCGTTAACAGGTTTGATAGGACTTGGTTCTATAAATAGACAAAATATATTTAGCATATTTAACAGTATTTAAATAAAATTTATCTTTCTTTGTTTTGAAGAAGAATATCTTTGAACTACCAGATAAAATCAGTCTTGTCAATGTTAGGAATGTAATTACTTACCATTTTCACTTCTAATTAAATCAACATTCTTTTCAGCTTGTGTGTCTTTTGTTGGGCTGGAACCTAAATAGGAGACATTTTCATAGGTATTATAGTAAAAAACATTGGATTATCAATCACAATTGAAATTCAAAAATTGAAACAAATTTGGTAGCAAAGGCTAAAGATTTCTTCTTTCCTTACACATTGTGAAGAGATTTTCTGGTGCTATAGATCCTAAAAACTGTTGAGAATCATTGAAATGCTTACTTTTAAGATGGTCAAAATTCTTTCTACCAACTGTACCATTCATGTCTTGTCCCTCAAGCAAGGATAACTGAACACAAATAGACAAAATAATGTTTTAGACTACTAAGATTCTTTATTTTGCTTTTCTCTCCATGAGTATTTTAAAATAATTCTCGTCACGTCTTATGTGCCTTGTGCTAAGAAATATATATTTTCACATTTTTAAATATAAATTTCTTGATTTAGAATACCTCATCTCCAGTAAGAGTACACTCTTCCAAATGTTGCTGGTGCACCTTCTTGCTTTCAAATGCAATACTTCTCTTCAATGGAATATCATGATCCTTTCCATACTCGACAAGTTTCCGATAGTGAGTACGATGTGAAACAGCAAGGCGAATGGATTTCAGTCTGAGTATTGAATTCTGGAAAGGAAAACCGGTAAGCCGCTATTTACAAATTTACAAACAAAAGGAGTTGCATCTACATGTCTTTCAAATTATTGACTTTAAATCTTTTTTTAAAAACGATGCCATGTTGAATAATTTTAAAACTCGAGCATCAAAGCAATGACAAGAAAATATCTAGTACACAATTTTATAATTCATGTATCTGTTTGTTATTGTTATCTAACATTAAACAATGATACCATTTTTCTCACCGTGTATGAGGAATGCTGCACTATAGAGGTGATAATCTGTCGAAGAGCAGTCATTCTGTAATTTCGGTTTTTGAGGCAAACTGCTGCTGATGTGACCATTGCTGATTTCCAATACTCATCTTTTTCTTCTGTTTTGCCAGTTCGAATGGTTGCTGTTTTTAAAATTGCCCGGAACAAAGGACATCTCTCTGTCATTTCCTCGTCAGCACGTTCAAAAGTGAAATTTAAAAGGTCCTCTTTTGAAGTCTTCTGAAAAATACTTTTGTTAGCTACCTTCTCATTTTTGATTTTTGAAAAGGTCTTCTCTTGACACATTACAGTGCACTCTTTTTCTATCTGTTTCAGAATCAGAGGTATGATTTCTTTTTTCACATCTTCATGCTTCCAAACCGCCCTCGCTATTGATGATGCATTTTCTTTGATAAGAGCCAAACCAATTGGGTTATAACTAGAATTGAGCTCTTGGTCATTAACCTGACCAGATGGCCAAAACGCAGTGACGTGAACTGTTGTTGTGAGAGGTTTATCTTGATTTAACTTGGTTTTTTTATTTTCAGGAAGCTCCGGCGGAGGTGAAATGAGATGTAATCTTGATAGGGGAGTTGATGGAGGTGACATCAAGCTGGAACTGCTTTTCTGGGTGGCATTTCTTTCTTGCGTTAAAGATGGTAAATTTGGTGGGGATGAAAATTTGATAGTACGTTGAGTTGGTGTTGTCGTTTGTACCAAAAGTGAATGGAAAGTTTCCTCTGGTAAATTATTCTTAATAAGATCTGATTTTGAAGATGGTGTAGCCAAATATGATGACGGCCATGAAGAATAGTCTATTTTCTGAACTGACGAGTTTGATTGGCAAAAAGGTGAAGGGCGCAAATTTTCACTTGGTACTTGTATAGGAGAAGACATCTGATCTTGTACTGGTTTATTTGTTGTTGTTGAATAGTTATTTATTATTTCGTTCAATAATTTATCTGTTTTTTCAAAAGTTAGTCTACTATCTTGTCTACTTTTAAGAAGCTTTTTACAATCTTCACATATATATGGACTTGCATTTGTTATTTTAAACGACAGATTGTTGATTTCATCACGTGGATTGAATTTCTTTCCTCTTGAATCCACATAGTTTAAATCTTTTTTTATTGAACAGGCTTTCCTGCAGACGTGACATGATTTAAATATTGCTTTTTTCATCTGAAAAGAGATTATTCAAGATTTTTTAGATTAAATGATTTTCCTCAGTGAGTGCCTATCTCTAAAGGGGAATTCAAGCTAGAGAAATTTCCTTTAACAAGGTAATTTATTATTTGTTAGCAGTAATTTTTATTTTGTGCCAATATTTATATTCATAGCAATTTACATTACTAAGCTAGATGTATCCCTTTTATGCAATTTAACGATTTATTTAAGTTTTCCTCCAAAATGCTATCGGCTATCTTACTTTTACCTGCTATCTTCCAAATTTACTTTTTAAACTTTGATCCCCTCTAAAATTTAACCTATGAAAAGTGGGAGAAAATGTGAACTAGTTTTATGAGATATTTATATGAGATCACTGACTTTACTTTACTTTTGACACCTTCATTTTGCATATATTTAACTTTTCCAATTTCAAGTTTAAATCAAAATTAGAAAATCAAATTTTTGCGTATATATGATGTTAAAACAACTGGCTGTGCTCTTTCTTGTTTGCTTAGAGAAAATTTTACTCATACAATTTATAATTAACAGTAAATTTTCGTTTGCAAATCTCATTGAAAGAGTTGGTACGCCCAGCCTCGCAAGGATTTGATCCTCAGCTCGCACTGCACCTGTTTCAATGACCTTAATTCTCTTATCCCTATTATACTGTCGTTTTGCATAAGATTCAACTTAACTTCCCAAAAACTTATATTCCACTGCCACTTTTCTAGCGGATAGTTTTTATTTTTATCACAAGAAAAAACAAGATCTATCATACCCTTAGAAAAAACCCTTCCCAGTCTCATGCCGGTTAGCCTGGGGAAAATGACAGACAAATCCCAGAAAAAAGTCAGTGATGGTATCTTTATATCATATATAATACTATGAATTTTAATATGTAATGGAGTTTTTTTATACAAAACTAAATTGTAATTATCTTTTACAATGAATTGTAAACAAACCCTTTATGTGTTCATATATAGAAGAGTAAAAACGATGTGGACTTTAAAAAGTACACAGTGGACTTTCTCATTTAATATCTCATAAAAGTAATTCAATTTCAAGTATCTCGACATACAGCTCCTATGCTGTAATAAGACTTTATAGTGTATATAGTTAGATAAATAAGAAGGAAAGTAAAACATAAAGATCATCCCATTCCATTAAACAATCACATCTTTCTCTTCCTGATTTTCAAATTAACCTGCTCATGTATAGATAAATATGATTTCCCCGCTACTTTTCTACCATTATGAATAATTATACGGCCCTTGTAATGTACGAAATGAATTCAAATTTATGCGTGCATACTTTTATATTGTTTACGAAACTCGGTGGGGGCCACTAGTGCCCGCATATAGCAGTGCCTATAGACCAAGAGTAAGGCCTAAAAGCCTGGAGCTGTATATTATGTAGACTATTCAATAGGACATCCTCTTTGAAAAAAGGTCTATTTGGATGTGTGTATTAATTATATTCATTTGCGTAATCATAGAACTTTGCATATAATTCAGGAGGCAGCGAGATTGAGCCTTTGGACTGATCAAATTACAACATGGGATTTACAGTCAAATGACAAACTCTAGGAATTCGAGATTGCAAAATAAATTTCAAAACAGATACAATATTTTTTTGTATCAACAAGAATTTCTATTTGGTGGGAATTTGTAATATATTTGTAGGTATATATAATGTAATAAAATGTAATTCATGGAAAAGATTTTATAATTTCAAATATCAAAACAACAATAATTTGATAGAAGATCTTCCTCACTCTATACACACACTTTTCTTGTTTTACACAGTACCTACAGCTATAGATAAAACTCTCAAAAAATTATGGCTTTGTTTTGCTCTTTTGCTGTTTGCTTTTCATTAAATATTTATATGGTTTCTGTTTTATTTTTTTATTATTATACAAAGAAAGAATGATTTTGTTTAATTACTTCATACTAGCTATAAGAATTTTGTCATGATTACGAAAGCCTTAAGTAGCAAAATAATACTGTATTTTATCTATTACTTTTTTATAAGAACATTTCGAGGTTTAAAAAGATTAAAAGATCAGGAGAAGCCAAACCCCAATGAAAATTAATGGTTTTTGTGAGAAAAAAGATTCACTTTCCATACTAATTCCGACTAAAATTTTGATGTAAACCTGATAAAAGGTTGCCGTTTTAGCCAATCTAGAAGAGCCTATTTTCAAAAATTTTCTGGCCCGTCGGCCCCAACCATGGTGGGGCCTCCTTATATACTATATAGAGCAAATTTAGTTTTTGCATGGCACCCTCCAAATCCTACATCCGCCCCTGTCAATTGCCGAAGTCGACTTTGACAACACATTAGGCTCAGCGAATGCAAATCAAATACCAAAAATATAGTCATTACACTCTTTTGAATTTAGTGAAAAGGGTTACAAAGCCTGGAGGTAATATGGAATCGGTGCTGGAGTATTCCATCCTCTTTCACCAAGTTTTGAATTTCAAAGTAACTTCATAGAAAATAACACCCTTTTGTGAAATGTTTGGAAACATCATTGACACTGGCGAAACCCACGCCGACTTGCAATGAAACCAGAATAAAGCGAAAAGATCGTCAATTATGTACCAAAGTTTTTTGCACCGAAAAAGGCTGCATTGAAACCTTGATACATTTGAGCAATCAAACCAACATCTCCTAAATGGTTTGCATCGAATTCCAAAAGCCAGCAATAATTACGATCAGGTCAAGAAGTCATTTACCAATTGACTTTTGACATCATCATCAAATCATAATAATCTTACATCAACACCATCAAGGGACAAATCAACAATTGGAGATTAGTTGTCTGAATTTTTTCTCCAAGCCTGGGCTCTACCTCAACGTTCCAGTTTCAGATTTAGTCAACGACAGAAAAATTTCCTGTTTGAGCTGTTTGCAAGTGGTGAAAGAACTGGAAAAAAGCATAGCCCAGAGGAAGTTCACTCACTGATGAGACTGTCGCTACCAACAAAAGAATACGCATCCATCAAACAGATCCGCTCTTTGTTCAGTAGGTGGAGTAGAGAAGCCAAATCGACATCATTGGACATATTGAAGGATAAAGTTGTAAAGGGTAAGGGATTTGATTTATTTTTTTACCTACAAAAACAAACTAAGATGTTTATTTTTCAAAATCATTTTCTTCAGCTTAAGTACGTTAAAATTTCAAGAGTTTGTTCAATGTTTTTTTAACTTTTTATTTTTAGCCCAGCAAAACGTTGACGAGAGAGGAAAAAGATAATGAGGACGATGGTACCAATCCTTTTAGGTTAAATCAGCATGAGATACAGCATATTATATTTCATTATCTTATTTTTATAGAAGATGAATCCTATCCTTGGTGATTGGGTTGCTGTAATCTACAATGAGATTGGTATCCTAGTGAAATGTGGATATTAAAGAAATGATCTAAATTAAGTGTATGAAGAAAATAGGCGGTAAATTGAGTTGGCCTGAACGCGAAGATGCTTCTTGGTTTCATTTGAAGAAATTGTTTGTAGAATACAACCACCTGTGCCATTTTAACTTGCGATTATTTGTACTTGCTTTCATCTGATGATCTTTCTAATATTTCTTCGAGAATACAATGATCCAGTTTTATTTATATTATTGACATAGGTTACGCATTTTGATGTGGTGTTTTCAAGCAAACTTTCATTATTATATTCATGCTGAATTTAGGGTTCTAATTTTTTCAATTTAGTGATATTTCTAATATTTCTAATAAACTTCCATTTTATATTCAACAAACATTAATTTCATCAAAGGTTGGTTCTCAGATCTAAAAGACCTTGGATTATCACTTTTAGGCTAGATGTGGTCAAAAATTTTTATTTTCTTTATTGTTACAGATAGTACTTTTCATCAAGCAACTAACTGACAAAATTACGACAAAAAACTATGTAGCCACGTAGCCACAATTTCAGTAAAAGCATTGAACTTTTGTGTAGTTGTCCTTAAAGGACTAGGAATGATGAATGGTAATTTAAAGTTTATTAGGGCTTTGTTTTTTATCCTAAAAAATTTAGGATTTTGAGGAAACTTCTCAAGAAAAACTGCGAACTAGAAATTGGCATATTTCTCCCCCTGATTTGACACCTGATCCCAATGCCAGAGAATGAAAACCACAGATTGCTTTCCACTCTATTATCTATCAGAAATATCATGTCATATCAATGTCTCCAATAGTTAAAAATCTATTTCGTACACCCTAATACTTTTTTATGGGTCAAATGGGCCCAAAAATCAATAAAAATAGATAAAAATCCACTATTTTACCCCCTGGTTTGTCCAGTTGCACTCTGAAAGTGATAGTTTCAAGTCAGAATTGTAATTTTCCAGAGTATATTACACAAAGATCAAGTTAAAACTATTTTCGAAGATTTTTTAAGCGAGATAAGCAGTAAAAATTCAATAAAATGGGCAATTTTACCCCCTGAAGCGTCAAAAATGAAATTGAATACAGTTGACAAGAAATTTTTCTGGTGTATCGCATTAAATTTTATCATAACACAAAGTTTGTGCCTCATTAAAAATTATTTTGGTAGGTCCCAGTCTTAAAATGTCAAACTTCAGTGAAAAATACACAAATTTTCCCTATTTTTTCCCCAGGTAAACCCCCAAAAAAAATTTTTCGCAAAAATCTTTTGCCAATGATGATCACCAATGTATCTTGAGCAATTGGTCAATTCATTCATGAGATATAGCAAATTATATCATACATGGAAAGATGTAAAAAATCCTTACAAAGGGTAAAAAGTACCCCCTAAACTCGGGCCCAATATGAAAAATTGACCAGGAGTTAGCTTTGAGGACCGACCATTTCTTAAACTAGGATAGTTGAGGATTCCAAAAATATATAGTTTATCCTGTAGAATCTTGGGTTAAGCAAAAGTGCTTATTTAAGGAGATATAGGATTTGGCTCCCTGACTATCTGGAATTTAGCAAATTTAAGGCTCTTTTCTTTATAATAAGGGAGAGTATTTCTAATCAATTTTCTACTTTATTCAATTCAAATATGAAGAAAAGTGATGCGCGGACATTTTCACACATTCTTGCCAAAAAGTTGGTTTCCCGGGCATAAGACTCTGGCTTTTACAGACCAAAATTGTCATCTTTAGTCTAAAAGTGGGCAAAAATTGAGATTCATTTTCTTTATTGTTAGGGATAGTATTTCTGATTAATATTCCATTTTATTGACGTCATAGTTCAGGGTACCATTTGAAAAACTCAATATTTTTCAAAAATCGCATACTGAACCGGACATATTTTCAAGATAACTAAAAATGATTTGAATCTGAGAAAGCACAATTCCAACTTGTAAATGAAATAAACTCCAATGAACGAAAATGGCAAAAACTTATAATTGCCATAAATCTGCCATTATGGATTTTTAGACCAAATTCTTTTGAGATTTTGCTCAGTTTATTATACTGAAAAACATATCCAAAAATGAAGAAAATCTAAGTTTCAAACTATTGGACCTGCCCCACTCATAAAAAAAATGGCTCTTAAAAACGAGCGCAACCGGCAGTGAATATTTCGACCTGTTTTGCAAACGGACAACCAACAAGCCAAGGTATCGCTATGTTTTTCTCCTACCAAACGGCGCCTGCCGCATGGAAGAAGCAATGATGTCAAAAAGTCCTGTTAAAATTGCCAAATATAACATTTCAAGAAATAAAGTATTTGTAAACGAGAAGTCCAAAATCAAGCCATGTGATCCTGCAACCGTGAATTTCAAGTATAATAACGAGCTGACAACCGACAATGTTGTATTTCTCAAAGACCTCCGCCAATTTGCTAATGGTCAGTTGGTTAATGCTAAAGTTAATGTGTACAAGGTTGGAGAAATCGAGGATTATAATGCACACATAGGGACAATACTGAAGAGAGAAATCATTCCGAGAGACGATCAAATTTGTCAAAAATGACCCTATACGGTGAGCAAACAGAAGCTGATTTGGAACAAGACGAATGCTATAAATCATTATTATTATTTTTATTTATTATTAATTGTATTTCAGGCACTTCCATATATCTCAATGGCTATTCGTCCTATTTATAATAAGTAAACCAAATAAATAAATAAATTATTATGTAAAAAAAAAACTATAGAAAATTTTCAATTTGCAAAAATAAATTAATAACTCTACGATTGAACATTACTAAAGACACCATGTACTGAAACACTACACTCAATAAACCCTTCGAATATGAAGCAACAGAGGAGATGGACGGCTTGGAAATGGCAGACGGAGCAATATGCCAATCGGAGATGAAATTCATTGGCCACGTGATGGGGGTGTCATCCATCGATATAAATCACTTATGTCTAGTGTGGGATAGAAAGTGTACCGTAACAAAATCGATGCTGCGTTGTGATCACTGTGAAACAGTGTTCAAGTTCTCATTGTGTGAAAGTCGATGGTTCATTAAAATCATGGTTAAAGATCTAGCGTCAAAGGAAATTTACAAATTGGCTTTCCCTAACGATCAAGTTAATCAACTGTGTAAAACTCTGGATCATGAACTTACAAGTGAGCAAGCGTTTGTAAAGCGTTTGTTTGAAGTTACCGAGCCATTAATTATCGAATTCGACTAAAAAAGGTGTGCGATCCGTTAAATTGGCGATTTTATAATCAAGATTGATACATTTTTACAGGATTTTCTTTTGATTAATACGTTTATGTTGATTTTTCATCACTTCACCTGAAAAAAGAGTGGAATTTTTTATTTAAACAAACTTGATCTAAAAAACGTCTATGATTTTTGTTTCTTTCAACATAATCTGTCCGACTAAAATTTTTTCCGATAAGGTATTTAATAGACATTCGAATAAAATAAAATAGAGTAAGAATAAAATACAACAACATTTTTATATAACCAAAATCTATATAGTCAAAAGAATCTTTTCAAATGGTAAAAATTGTTGGAAATTTTTTAAGCCTAATGCAAAAAGATAACCATTAGGTACAAAAAATCTTGAGAGCACAAAGCACAGAGTTTTTTCGATCTTTTGAAATTTTGAAATCACTATTGAATACATGACCTGTTTTCAAAAATGTCCACGTGTGCTATCGACGCCTACGTTCCTACTGTCAGCGGTTTGCCAAAAATAAATTGAATGGATGCACAAAACGCAATGAATGACGTAAAATCCGAGAACTAATGTTAATTGATTTGAATCTTGAAAAATATTTTATGCTATTAGGTGAGACCAATTTAATTTGTTGTTCTACGGGCGCGACCGACCCAGCATTTGCTGTAAACGAAAAAAATAATAATATTGAACTTCCTATGCCACAAATTTCTAATGCTAGTTAAAAATTTAGTTAAAATTTCTAAGATTTCATTGATGTAAATAAATCATTGATCGCCATTATTTTAACTGGAGTACTGGCATTAATTTCAAAATGACAAACACGTTCCTGAAGACTTTTAATCGAATACAATGCTTGGACGAGTGAATTAAAGAAACAAACATTTTGACCAAGATTTTTAAGGCTTAAAGGTTCTGTCCTTGATTGCAAAATATTCATCTTTGCAGAACAATGTAAAGTGACAATTAATTATTAGCTGGTGGTGTTAGGAGTATTATCACAACTCTGTTGGAGTGAAAACCTTTACTACAGTTTCCACAGAAAATGTGCAAAGTTAAAAACCAAAAAGTAAATATACTTCCCTAGCTAGCTGGAAACAGTTAAACAAACCACCAGAAAAAAATTGACGATGGAAAACAACAGCAGTGGTGAGCCAGACCAGACACAGCAAAACAGTAATATGAATAACAACAAGTCTTGCAAGAGCAGATAATCCAAACACAAAAACAATTGTACAAAATAATATGTTGATAAGATATACGAATTATGTTGATTAGATACTAACAGACTATAATAAATCAGATCCTCTTCTTTTCTCAAAATTTGTTAAAAATTTTCAAAAAAAATTCAACGATCAATCAAACCAGTGAGTGACAGGCAGACAGAACCACAGCAGACAGAAAAAGCTTTTGTAGGTAGGCAATAGCAACAGCTTCAGAAAAATTAACCAATCAGGTTCAGATAAATCGGCCAATAAAAAAAAACATTGCCTGCCAGTTTGCTAGTAGCGCGAGAAAAAAACAATGAAAGGTGTTCTTCTATTGCAGCAAGAGAATTTCTATGATTGGTTTGTTTTCCCCGTTTTCCCGCACGTTTTTTCATTTGAACCGGTTGCTATTGCCTACCTACAAAAAACTTTCTCTTCTTGTCAACACATCAGCTTGCTGTGGATTGGATTGTAATGACAGCGCAAAGAAGTGATTAAAAATCAAAGAAGTGTTTCCTGATTATAAATCATAATTCTTTAAAAGAAAATACATTTTGACACTGTTCCATATAATGAATACAACATTTAGAAAAAGAGAATTTCAGAGCCCTTCCTCTCTCAAAAAAAAGATTTCAATAATTACGAAAAATCAACAGACAAATAACATTCTCCTGACTGTCCAGATTGAACGTACTTACTAAAATAGATTGTTTCAAAACATTCCAAAACATTTCGCAAATTTCACCTCATTGATTTCATCGAGTCTGTATTTTTTCTAATTTTGAAAAACCCGATTATCACAATTTTTTTCTCCAGATTTTGAACTGTCCCAAGTGAAGTTGACTGCTATGTATAACGTATACTTCCAGGGTTATATGCAGCCATTTTTTCCTTGGTAACCGCTTTTCTAATAGGGGGTGGGGGTCCCTTTGTTCCTTAAAAAAGTTAGCACCTAGGCACTAAAACGTGGGTGATGGTACCAAAGAGAAATTTTTCTGAAATTCAGGGTTAGTCCTGCCGCTGTCCCCCCCTGGCTTAAATCTATAATCTCTTAATTGCTTTTTTAATTGTTTCTTTTCTCAGGTTGTTGGATTCTGAAATCTATATCGTGTGTTGAGGCTGTTCAAAATACATTTATTGAAGAGAAGGTAGTCATATTTGATCTTTTTTCTTCTCAACTTTAATTCGAGCTAGAATTAGCATAGTAAAGTGCTCTTTATCTGTAAAGTAATGAATTCAAAGTGAACCATTGACTTCAGACAAAAATATTCATCTCGTTCATTCTGTCTTCTTGTCATAACTCGCACTGTTGAACTAACTTCATACAGAGCGATCAAAAAATATATAGTGAAAATTCTGACATTAGAAAAAACTAGAAACAATGAGCTAGTGACTATACTACAAAGGAAATACAAACGTCTAGGAATTCGTATAAAAGATAATTACTTTTAGGATAGAAAACGAGATAATTGCTATAATTGATAGATAATGATCGTAAGAGTGACACAAAAGACATCTCTAGCTAAAAGTTCCGTGGGGAAATATAAAAGGTAACACCCCCGTCCTTGAGAAAACCTCTCAAATGAAGTTTACAACCAACACCAACATACCACGCCCATTGATCATTACCAATTAACACAACGAACGTCAATCGAACCAACCAGCACCACAGCTGGATACGAATACTAATCGAATCAGTGGATAACGACCAACAAATTGGATATAATTGTCAACCAACCAATGAAGGTGTTGACTACCAGATTGATACGGATGCTGGTTCTCCTGGTGGGGTGCAATCCTAGTTGCTCAATTCGAGTGGTGAAATCATTGTGATTGGCCGTGTGTAACGACCGGAATGAGTGATGACTTCGACCTTTCGGACACGATTGTCCCGACCAGGAAACACTTGATTGATGCGGCCGAGCAGCCATTTGCCGCGGCTGAGTGATTGGGTGTCATGTACCAGGACCAGGTCACCAACCTGGACGTTTTTTGAAGCCCGAGTCCACTTGTTTCGAGCGGTTAGAGTTGGAAGGTATTCCCTTCTCCATCTATCCCAGAATTGTTGAGTGATTGACTGGACTTGTTTCCAGCGCTTTCTTGGAGTCACGTTGTCATTGTAAGTGATGCATGTTGGAAGTAGAGTAGAAGCTCTTCCAATGATAAAGTGGTTTGGAGTTAGCGCGTCCAGGTCAGACGTGTCATCACTGACTGACGTTAGTGGTCTGCTGTTGACAAGTGCTTCTACTTCAGTGAGGACTGTCAGGAGAGTAAAATCGTTTAACACGACGTATTCGGCCATGATGATCGCATTGAGTGACGTTTTTACACTTCGAACCATCCGTTCCTATACCCCACCCATGTGTGGGGATTCTGGAGGGTTGAAATCCCATTCAATGCTTTGACGTCTCAAGCTTTGGTCGATCTTGGCAGAGTCCATACGTTCTAGTTCCTTCTTGAGTTCATTGTTTGCTCCTTTAAAGTTTGTCCCACAGTCGGAACGAATTAGCTTTGGGCTTCCTCTCCTACAAATGAAGCGTTCCAATACGTTGATGAAGTCGTCTGATTCTAAGGATGGTGCAACTTCTAAGTGACTTGCTCGTGTTGTGAGGCAGGTGAATATGCATCCCCAACGCTTTACACGGCTTCGCAGTACCTTGACGAGTATTGGACCAAAATAATCAACACCCGTGTGATAGAAGGTAGGTGTCGATACGGTTATTCGGTCTTCTGGTAAATTTGCCATCTTTGTAAATGATGGTTTGGCGTTTAGCTTTTGACATGTGATGCATGATTGTATGATCTGTCTACACATGGCTCTTCCACCGATAATCCAGTAACGCTGCCGAAGGAGTGACAACATGTGCTCTTTTCCGACATGGTGGAATTGGTTGTGAAACTTTCTGCCCAGTAAGATGACGACAGGTTGTTTGGCTGGTAGGACGATTTGATGTTTGGATGCATAGGGAAAGTCTCCATACTTTAGTCTACCACCGACACGCATAACTCCTTGATCATCTAGGAACACATCAAGTTTCTTTAGAGAACCTTTCAGTTGACGTCCTTCTTGGATTTGCTTCATTACATCTGGGAAGAATTCGTTTTGGATGAGTTTGACAAGCTGGTGCTCACTTGACTCTTCTTGTTGTAGAGTTGGTTGATAAGTTGGACTTGATGAGATGATTTCTAGTCTTTGCGTGGATGTCAGTTGCTTGGATTTGCTCGACGATTTTCGACTTGCCTTGAAATTCTTGAAGAAGATGTGTATCCATGCAATGACACGGACGATTTTTCGCCAAGAGGAGAATCTCTCGTATTGTAGAAGAGGTTTGGTTACGTTCATTTGCGTGACGTTTACCCTTCGAAGTTCAATGTAGTTTTCATCTAAGGGAATCTTCGGGATTGATGGCCATTCCGATTCAGGTAGCCTAAGGTACGCTGGACCGTTGAGCCATACATCGTCTTCTACTGCTTTCAGCCCTTCCTCTCTTGTAGCTAAGTCTGATGGGTTGGTCTTTCCGGGAACAAACTTCCATTGGGATACTTCAGAATGCTCTCGTATTTCAGAAATACGGTTGGCCACAAATGTTCTGAACCTTCTCTCCTCATTGTTGATGCATTGCAGGTTCAGCGTCGAGTCAGTCCAGAAGATGGTCTGCTCGAAGTCGTGGTCGAATTCTTTGTTGATCGTTTCTTTGATTCGCACCGCCATCACTGCTCCTTGCAGTTCGAGGCGTGGTAAAGATATTTGTTTTATTGGTGCAACTCTCACAGGAAAAAAATAAAAAATACAAGGTAGTGAAATTGAACTTCCGCATCCGGAAATCTCGGCTGTGCCCATTAAGGCTGGGAATCAAGGTTTCAGATTTCAAGACGTCAAATTTGACATTGGCATTCTATCGTTTCTCAAGGTAGACATGGAATAGCTAGGGTGTTTCAGCGAAAAGGAAAAGCGTAACAGCCTTGTGGTTCAGCCGAAACGCTATATAGGTTTTAAGCAAATTTTTACAAGGCGTTGAATTCAAAATTAACAGGGTCGTGTTAATCTGTAAATTCTGATAGCTACTTCCAAGTAAAACTGACCGACATAACAGGATGGAGAATTCGAGGAAAACAAGGTTGTGAAAAGCTTTAATCACGACCATAAACAAATAAATAAATAACAAGGTCACGAATGTAAGATAAACCAGGGTAGTGTAATGTGCAACCACAAACTTTATTTAGAACTCAAGTCGTAAATCTTTGATTTCCCAACCATGTAGTTTGTTGAGAATCACAATATTGGTTTTAAGTTTAAACAGGGTTGTGAAAATCTAGCACAACATTAGCATATTGCACTGGCTCATCTGGAATGAAAAGAAAGGTCCAATCCAGAAACCAATGTACGAACATTGGTTAAAACTCACCGGCTTCCGACCGAGGGCGCGGATTAGAGAGAAAACGCGCTGTGAAGGAAAAAATGAGTCCGAGCCAGACAGAGGTTTAAACTGTCTCAATACAAATGGAAAGTTTTGATTCGACAATGAGATACAATATGCTAACATGAAATCGTGCTTTCTCTCATGTTCTACAAGATTGGAACCATGCAGAACGATGAATAATTTTTTTTAAGTAGTACATTACAATTTATGTTCGGATTATTTTGTTTTGAAAATGTTGATCTAGAGCGTTACATTAACATCACATGGTTAACGTACTCATTTTAGTAGGCGCATGATACATGATACACAACATTAGTATATTGCACCGGCTCATCTGGAATGAAAAGAAAGGTCCAATCCAGAAACCAATGTACGAACATTGGTTAAAACTCACCGGCTTCCGACCGAGGGCGCGGATTAAGAGAAAACGCGCTGTGAAGGAAAATATGAGTCCGAGCCGGGCAGAGGTTTAAACTGTCTCAATACAAATGGAAAGTTTTGATTTGATATTGAGATACAATATGCTAATTGAAAAGTGCAAACTAGATCATCATACGTCTTATATCGCAGCCGACCTAATTAAATTATTAGTTTGAATTCTGGTTTTTCACATCGTCAGGTAAGCTGTGGTTTAATGTGGTTATTTTTATTGTGGAGTTTGAATTCGTATACGAAAAGCACTTCTCACCTAAGAATTAGGAAAATTTCATCAAACAAGAAGAACCACTTGGTTTTTATATTTTGCTTAATCTCTTTCTTAGAGTCGAAAACGAGCTTCGCAAAACCCCTAGGGAAATAAAAGAGTTCAGCGACAGATGGGTTTCAACCGGAAACCATTACCCCTTTCATAAAGTATACGAGTATTGTCCATAAAACTGGGACAGTTCCTTTCCAAGATATTAGTTTCAGTTTGACTTTGTTGTACATATCGTATATAAAGCAGGTTTCAATTATAAAGAGGGTCGGCAAGTCGAGAAAAATAACCGTGCTATAAGTATCGCAATAAAATAAAATTGCAACAAAAATTACCGTGTTAGGAAAAAACTGCATGGGTGGATGGATCAGTATATAGAAAATGAAATGGAAAATTGAGCAGGAATTTCACATAAATTTCAAACAATAGACGATATCGGCTTAACGAAATTCTCCCCGAATGATTACCCATGATGCATTGCGCAAAAAATTCAGTAAGTCAATTTTGTCCGTGAATTTTTTTTGCGCAATGCATCATGGGTAATCATTCGGGGAGAATTTCGGAAAGCCGATATCGTCTATTGAAAGTGTCCACATGAAAATGTTTCGTTATCACACGGTAAATAGAAGTTAGTGATAGCAAAACACGAAAAAATTTGGATCGGTATGGACAAAAAATGAATAATAGAATAGAACAAAATAATTCTGAAAAAATTGAAAAGCTACCAAAAATTAATAAAAAATAATAAAATATTAAAATATTGGCTATTGAAAATGATTAGGTGAGACACGCAAAGATCACCTCATACTTATAAAACTTTGAAAAAAAAAGTCTATATGTGCAATTTTCAACCAATCAGAACATTTTAATCGACGTTTTTTTGCAACTTTTGCACATGAATGTATGTATAGGTCTTGTATTGCGAAAATTAGCTTTGAAGCAATCTTCCCGAAATTCGGCAAATTTTATTTTGTGCTTTAAGTGCTGGTCCGTAAGACCAACAATCAATTTAGCCTTAAGGCTTAGTCTTAGTGAAAGATATGTGTCTGATTCTCTGAAATTTTTTAAATTGATATGCTCAAATAATTATTCTGATTTGTTATACGTAAAACCTTAAGCCAATAAAACGAGAGCATCATCTTGTTTACATAAGACGTATAAAAACTTAAGGCAAAACTGGAAAACCGAAATTGAAATGACCCCGATTGACATCTATACAGATAAATTGATCATCGTCGTAGGGATACATTATGACTTCGCGTATTACATCGAGCAGAGATCCAATGAACACTGTTGCATCGTGAGAATATATTTGGAAACCTTGAATCAATAATCCATCGTTGTCTCGTTCGAATTTTTCCAAACGAATATATTTCGAAGAGCCAGTAGAATGTTTCACAAAAATCAGTTCTTTAACCATACCAATTGATCCGTCATTAAATAACAAACAACTGCCTGACTTAACATGTTTCCTGGAACCTGCAAAGTAGCACGATCGAAATGATTGATATATATCACCAGGTCCAAGGCCATCTGCTTCAACACGTCTCCTAAGCATGTCATCAGATAAATGTACGGTATCCAAGGACGATGCTCCGATAAATACAACCAAATCTGAAACGCTTCTACCAGCTAGCCTTGTATTCCAAGCTATTGCCTTTGCTCCATCAAGACTGCTAGAGATCTAAATAGAAAGAAACAATATCAATGCACTTCTTATACAGTTTTCCTAAAATTCCTATAATAAGACATGCTTTTATCGTTGTTGTAAACCTCAGAAACGATTGGGTAAATGGATTCTTTGTGATGGGAATTTGCAAAAAAAAATTTCACATAATTTCATGTTCGAAAATTTGTCTTTAAACAGCTTTAAAGGAAAAGTGGTCACTCATAACAAAAACATTTCATACCATATTTACTTCATCGATGAGTTTGAAAGCGAACTTTTGACCTTTGGGTTTCAGCGTCATCAACAGCTCTCTTCGGAGTTCGGCCTTTGAAAATGTGCATTCAATGTTCTTGAAATTTGTTGGAAGATCCTTGTACCTATAGATGTCGTAATACAATGGAATCTCTTTTAACTCGAACAGTTAAAGTTAGTTACAGTTAAACCATCTTTAGTTTAAGTTGCTATAAACGTTAAAAACACTTTTCGCCCAAGTTTGCGCCTTTATGAACGTTAGTAAAATAAGTGAAGAGAAAATATTTTTAACCTTACTCGATAATCAAATTTAATAAAGTTATCAAACTACCTTTTTACAGCTCTTTCATTTTGAAAACACCAAAAGTTATCACTGGGCCCAAACTTCAATATATCCTCTGCAATATGAATGGAATTGTGTGCGGTGATCACACATTGTTTGGGGTCAACTTGCTCTTCCAGTAGTATGAGTCGCCGCCAACATATATTTTCGAGATGCTGTACTTCCTCCTCACTTAAAGCATCTCGACGGTGGAAGAGAAGTTCGACCATTCTGGCAGTCAGCCAGACAAGGTGAAGCTCATCGTCAGAAACTAGATCGATAAAAACAACTTCAGCCATAGGGAAGGTAAACTTCTGCCACTCTTCAGCCGTCCATGAGTTGTACTTGGCGAGCTTCTTGGGACAGTGACCATCCAACATACCTAGAATCGAAATTTATTAATTTAGAAAACATCTTAGAAATGGTCATCTAAATTTGACAAATACAATAAAAACAAAAATTAAAAATTAAAAAGACTTAAATTTGAAAGTTAGCTTTAGTAATGGCTTTATCAAAACTCGGTTAACTCAAATAATGTCAAAAGAGCAAAATATGTTAATTACCTGAGGTGAATGGAAAGTTATCTACATTTTCTTGCAACTTTGCCATATCGAATTCCGGGTTTTTGAAATATCTGGTGAAGAGTTTTTTACAACAATTCAAAAGAACACAGTGCATTACATCACGAACCATATCGGTGAATGGATTAAAACTATATACATCATAAAGGCTTGCCAATAGAGTCATACCAGTATACCCAGTTTCTTTTGCGCGTTGTTTCTTTCTGGCATACGATTCTGAAAATTCGATTTCTTCCATCACATCGTATTCGTCATTCATTTCCCTCTTGTTCCACGGACTGGTAAAGTGATGGCGATTATTGAGGTAGTATTTGGTTGTGCTGCCTGATACTGACTCGCCTGCAAAAAATAAGGAAAAAAAATCATCTCGTACAGTTGTTTCCGTGAAAGCAAAATAGGTTTCAGGAGTCCTATATTTCTTGATATCACTTTATCAGTAACTAATTTAGTTCCGCTTTTAGCCTGTTAACCATGAATGTTTCAAAGAATTTATAAAAAAATGCCTAATCAACAAAGAATCTGAAAGAATCTCATTTTCCAGCAACTTATTCATATCTCAACAACAAAACAACATACTATTTTTGATACTGTCTTTATTTCTCAGAAGTTATTAATAAGTGCTGACGTTAGCATAAGAAAATTTGAAAATTGAAAAATTTATTGTGACATAGCAAAAATGAGTGGATGGGAGGTGTTCTAAAAGGCCTGTAATGGGGTCACAAGGCCTGACAAGCGAATTTGAGGCTAAACGTAGTGTATTTACATAGTGTAGGTTAAGATAGCTGAAACCTAACAAGCGACCCAATTTTTCCAATTTCCCAATTTGATAGAAGCATTGAAATCCAGTTTCTCAGACTTAAAGTTCGCCATTTATAAAGTAAAAGGTGACTTGAAATTTGGGCTGGAAATAGGCTCATTCCATACAAATTGAAGATTTGGAAACTTCCCATGTTAGTAAACTAAAAAAAAAGCTATTGGTCTTCACGTAACGTCAATAAGAAAACTAGCACAAGGCTAAATGTGATAATCATCGCCACAACAAGCAAGTTGGTACATACCTTTGCATTTATCTGTTCTACAACCAAAGGTACCCTTCTTAGAAAATTTTCCGATCTGGCATTGTGCTGGGTAGTCTCCAGTCCAACAGATAAGAAAGAATGCATCTAATTCTACACTTCCCCTTTTTCAATGGAGACTCTGGCACATCAATTGGATAATCTACTTCGATGCCTGTGAAAATTGAGAAGTTTAATAAGAGTAACTGTATTCAATGAGATTTCAATATTAAATCTATCCATCTTTTTATGTATCAGATGAAAACTTTGGGTGTCAGTAGTCAAACCAATTTCCAACATACTCAAAGAATTTATGTTTTCACTAAGAAATTCATTATTTACTTAATATTGCAGTAATGATACTTTTCCAAAAAAAAAAAGTTTATATTACACCTCGATACACAATGGCAAATGATGCAAGCAACTTACAGCTCTTTTGAATATCAAAACATCTTACAATCAGGTGGGCAAGTACTAAGATCTCAGACATATAAGGACTAAAAGGTTTTTGAAAAGAGCCTCTACCACATTTTAGATTTCTTCAAAGGAGAAAAGTTTGATTTTTTGAAAAAGTACAAAAAAATAACCAATAAAATTCATGAAATAATAAAAATCTCTAATTTTAGTATAAGTGTACTAGAACAGCTAGAAAACATCTCAAATGTTATGTTAAAAACATTTTGGAGATTTTCTGACATATCATTATGTCACAAAATGTCATGATATCTGAGATTTAAGTAGTGATCCTCGCTGTTATCTTAGCAAAGTTACCTACCATTAATGAACAGTTCTTCAAGTTCAGTAACAAGAGGATCAAGGAACGGATCGAGTGCACTAGGCTGTTTATTTGGCAACTTGTGTTCTGGTACAAAACTGGAAACAAAAACATTTTCGTCAAGACAGCGCTTCTCTTTTTCCATATTGGCAACGGTAAGTTCGATTGAGCCTAAAAGAAACAGAAAATCAATCAATCTCTTGTGATTCATATCAATTAGTTAATTACCTTTGAGGTTTAAGTTAATTAAATTAATTTAGGCCAAAATTAATCCATGCAATTTCTTTCCTCAAATAAGTGCTACTGTAGACCTTAAACAATGTCTTTTGGCTTGTCGATCTTTGTGATTTTTATTATATCCTAATCCAGAATGCATAAAATTTTGTAGTTGTATTTTGTGACCTGAACAGAAAATGAAAAAAAAGCTACTTTCTTTTGCTCAACAAAAAAATAAGCAAAAATAATGAATTTAGAAAAAAAAGACATCGTAAAGATCACGGAAAGATTGATGCTGGATAATTGTGGAGACAAATAAACATGAAAAAGATTATAGTTCTTTAGCCCTAAAATTCTGCACATGGTATTGCATATCAAATTAAGAAATTTTTGGCCAAGCAAAGCAAAATTAATTGGCTTATTCTTAGTAACCCTTGGCAATGAAAATAACACCTGTTGACATTCCTTAAAAGCACAAAACAGCCTTTCAAAATCAGCCTTTACAAACTGAAAGATATTAGATAATATAATTCAATTGAGTTTCCAGATCTAAAAAAAATTGGCTTTTCAAATTGATGTTGACTTACCAGAACCATACGAGATTCCCCTTCCAAATTTAGGTTGCCAGCCATCCCAATGTCCAATTAGACCAATATTCCTTGGGTCACCTTGAACAAAATTTACATCAATAAACTCTTTATTGTTGCAGTGTTTGCAAGTGAATTCAAAACGTGTTTGATCATTTGGAATGGCCAAAGATACCAAATCATTATATCTGCGACATTCTCGACACTTATGGGGCAGTGGCCAGGTAGCTTCAGGATCCCAAAACCATTGTAGATCTTTGAATTTTGAGCCATGCCAAATCTCACTCATTGGCCAAGTTGGTCCTCTTTTGCCTAGCCATTGTTCCCGGTATTTCCAATGTCCCAGTAATAATGATGACATTGAAACTGAAGAAAACCACTTTTTCATTTTGTCCCCCAAAGACAAATAATATCGGTCGATCTCAGGAAGCCTGTCACAATCAGGGGCAGGATGTTTTGTCATCACATGCATACCAGTATTGAGGATGATCTTTGCTGAAACATATCTTGTGGTGTGTGGGAGCAGACAGCAGACCAAGTTGTTTCAAAACTGACGATGCACTGGCAGAACTTGTTGGCCATTCCCTTTTCACGTCCACAGATTCTAGTTTTATCAGCTCACCAACATAGCTTAGTAATTCGTTTGTTTGATTTGTGGATGCATTCATCTCAGAGGCCAAGGACAAGGTTCTAATCAAATGTGACAAGACAAACTCTTCCCTAAAAGATGAAATGAATGGTCTGAATAAGATTAAACCAAATAATCAAGAAGAATCATTGGTATTCCTAAAAGGTAAGGTAGCCCCAATTGGGCTACTTATTGGGGTAGCCATTTAATTTACAGACCAGAATTAAATAACCGAAAATTTGTGGAGGAAAGTCATCTGCTAAGCCAAGGGTTATCAATCTGAAACATATTTCAATTAATATTGCATGATGCAAAAAATATTCAAAGATATTACCTGTGGTCATATTTCTATTTCTATTTGGTTGAGTTGCAGGAGGCTTTAGAGGCCTATTCTCGCAACTATAGATGCTTACTAATGAGCTCCCGTCAGCACCTTGAACTGACTACCCAATTCCCCTCACATGGCATGGGTTGACCCGGGCAAAGGAACGTTCACTTGCCAAGTGAACTGCCGTGAGTGGGAATCGAACCCTGGCCGCATGCACAGAAGCCAAGGTCGGCTACCACTACACTACGGCACAATGATGTACGAAATAAAGCTTTGTGACGTAATCAAATTGTAAACTGACAGCTTTTAATATCAAATATCAAAGACTTAATAAAAATAAAATAATTATAATAATAATAAATAAAATAAAAGGACATACTATTTCGCGACATCCTTAATTTTACAGAACAGAACATTGTTCTGTGTTTTTCAGAAATTTTATTCTGGTCTGTATTTTTTTCAAGTAACAGAAGAAGGAAGACAACATGGCGCCTGACCATGATAAAAAAATAGTAGATTTCAGTACCTTTGGGAAAATGACTATTGCGACTAAAGTTTTATAGCAATCTTAAATCTGATTTTTGTAAATGATCAATCAAAGGTTTTTGTATCATTTTATCATGAGCTCAAGCATCAGTTTGTAAAATTTAGGGTAGAAAGGGGTACCCCAATAAGTAGCCCGATTGGGGAACCCTACCTTTTAGGAACACCCCAGAATCATGAATCTCAAACATTGTACTCAATTATCAATTTTGTTGAAATTGATTGCTTTACTACACCTATCAACCCTTAGCGATGCAGTCAGCCTTTTAAGGGACTGGTTTTGAATTTACAAGAAACATTTCTTCTTCACACACAGCATTTTTAGGCTACAACTAAACACAACCAAACAAATTCCCACTAGAACTCCAGAGTGGAGGGCATACAGTATTTCAGAATTATGGAAATCGACTCTTTTTTATTCAGAATTTCGGGAATCGGGCAAAATTCTTTTGGTATTTTGAAATGCTGAAATTGTTTCGGTATCGGAAATCAATGAATTATTGCTTTGGAATTTCGGTATTATAAAATTTTTATCCCCCTTTTTCGGAATTCATACATGAAAAATCAAATTTGATGAAAAATTAAAGTCAAAATGAGGAAAATAACCAAAAAAGTTGGTATTGGAATTACAAGTATTTTTTTACGGAATTTTGGAAATTTTAGCAAACATTTTCCTGACTCTCTGGAGTGGAGTGAAAACTTTTTTTTAGCATTCAAATAACTTAACTACCTTAAGTGGATAAAATTTAGCGGGGATTTAATTTGGCGAATTGGAACTTTTGTCACATTGAAATGGGTGAAAATTACTCAAAAATATGCTAAAAAGTTGTGATTTTTCACATAATTCCCTTTTTGTTAAATTTGGCGGGGATTTAATTTGGCGAATTACCGAATTTGGAAATTTTGGCGAGGATTTAATTTGGCGAATTTTGGCAAAATTCGCCAAATTCGCCAAATTTAATCCCCGCCAAAATTTATCCACTTAAGGTATATCAACGTTACTTCATCGCTTCATGCAAAGGTATCTTACATTTTTTTTCACAAGAGCCTTCCTACACTTGATACTGTTGTTGAGAAGAATTTTTCTTGTATTTTCATTACCAGTCACCTCAAAAGTGGTAAGGTAAGGGTTTATAGGTGCATAAGGACAAAGAGCCGCATTAACCTCCATTTTACTGTATGCTCTTATACACATTTCACTGATTATACACATTTCACTGAAAAGAACCATTAGAATTTTACCTACTTTCTGGAAACTTACTTGTCAAATGCATTGTCTACATCAATTCTTTGCTCATCCTGTTGATGTCCATCTTCTTCTAGCTGTTGTTGTTCAAACTCGTTATGAGTTACAGGATTTTCAAGCTCTTGAGGATCTCCATCTTGACTTGATTGGTCTGATTGATCTTGAATTGATAGGTCTGATTCATCTTGAATTGATAGGTCTGATTCATCTTGACTTGATTGGTCTGATTCATCTTGACTTGATTGGTC
>NW_027103929.1:162984-269545 GCF_902728285.1 Clytia hemisphaerica
TACTTACTTACTTTTGATACTTTTGAATACTAAACATAATAATGTCCTAGATTTTAGTACTGACCCTCCCTCTGACGTGTTAGCTAATTTATGAAAATTGGATAGTAGATCTGAATATTAAAACTGACTTCTTGTCTTGAAGACCTTTGTGAAACTTTGTGTGGTGGTGAATGGAATCAAGCCTCGATATGTTCCTTGTCTGAGAGTATTAATTAGATAAAAATATCCACAAAGCTCTTCACCTACCCTTGGGATGTAACCATTCCAATTTCTTAACACATAAACTCCAAACTTTTACATATTTCAACACTTTTTACCCTTTTTTTCGTTTGACATCTTTTTACCACCTACAACCGCCAAAAATCAAATTTTCAAGTCGCCATTTTCGAATAATTTCCTTGGCTGCGTCGTCCACGGGTTTCGTCGTTTCATTTGTTTGGGATATAATCAAAGAAGTTTGACCACGCATAGTAAAAGTAAATTAAAAATTGGCGCGGTTTGGTGCTCCACCACAGAATCGATGTTTTTTTTTCGCGCAAAATTTTTAAGTCAAAAAACAATCTGCGGGCAAGTGTTTTGAAATACAAAAAAGGCGAAATAGTGCCTAAACCTCGTGCCTTTTATTGGAAGAAGGTCGATCCTGTAATCCAGATTGAAAGAATTTGAAACGAAATCAGATGCAGTTGTAAAATTTGAACTTGAGCATTTCACAAGTAAGTAGATATTTACCTTGAATTTTACTATCACAATACATAAAAAGTATTGAAAAAACTGCATGAAATTTGTGGTGTAGAAAATATGACCATTTTTACAAGTTTATCAGCACTCATCATTTGGCATATGCATGCATGTTGAATAGGTAATTAACTTTTGCCATGAGATTATTCCAATTCATGTACCAAGTCCAAGATTTTACACTGTACCAGTGAACAGACTTAATTTTCTGAAATATCAATTCTAGTGTAAACCACAAAATTTTGATTTCTAGGATTTTAAAGGATCACATTATTCAACATTATTTATCTCATCAGACCACGCACGAGGTTTTTCATCTACAACAACAATGTCTGGAGATTGGTTTCAAAATGTCAATGGGGAACTACGTGCCAAATTTCAAGGTTTATACATATTATACATTACTTTAAAGTTGCTTTGGTTTTTTGTTGAAACTGAATGTTAAGAGTTCTTCTGTCTCACAATTGGATTTGCTGATCCTTTTCTATTTCTATTTGGTTGAGTTCGCAGGAGGCCTCCAGGCTCCAGCACCTTGAAGGGGGGCCCCTTGAACTGACTACCCAATTCCCCTCACATGGCATGGGTTGAACCGCTGTGTGAGTGTGAGTGGGAATCAAACCTCAGTGTCGCCTGTACAAAAATTGGTGTAAAATTATTATTGTCTTATTAAAAGGTAGGAAAATTGTTTTTTGACTAGTTAAACTATAGTGTATAGTTCTGTATAGTGCTTCTGAAACCTGTTCTTGATGTTGATTGTTTTCTTTCTTTGATTCAGAGCATCAAATTTCAGAGAAAAACTTGATCGAAACACTTTGCTTGCACGATAACCGTATTGAACTACTCAAAATGATGAATTTCACCGTCAGGCAGATACTGCTTTTTGAGCAGTTGCGAAATCGAATTGTTGGGGATTGTAAAATCAACACTCAACAGCAACAGCTTACCCCTTCAACTCAAAGATTCCAGAGAGGAAGAAAGAACTTACTGTAAGTAACCAGGTTTTGTATTTTAATACCTGACAGGGCAGGGGGGGTTGGTAGTAAAATCTCTACACGGTGTGACGAAAAATTAAAAAAAAAATTTTACTGCTAAGGGTAGTTAAAATACTAATAAGGGTCGTATCTATGTGCTAAATTTTGAAAAAATTTTACTACCTGGGTAGTAAAAACTGGTAAAATTAGCAAATTTCAGTTATTTTTGTAATTCTTTAATTTTTTGGATGACTTTTCTGAAAAAAATTTTATAATTTGAAAAAATTTTCTGTTGGAAAGTTGTTTGCTGCAAACAAAAATTTCTCAAAATTTTTTGTCAATATAAAAAGACTTTAATTCTAAGACATCAAAACATTAATTTTTGCACTAGGTAAGTGAAAAATGTGTCACAGAAATAATAATTTTTTAGCTTTTTTTGTAAAATCAGTCCGAAAAGCAACCAAAAAATAGGTGGTCTCTATGAAAAATTGTCCCAAAAACTTTTACTACCAGGGTAAAATACCTCTTCCAAGTGTCTGGGTGGTGGTATGTAAAAATTCGTAAAAATCCCTTTACTTTTACTACTCATATATGTCTGAGATTTTACTACCGACCCCGCCCCCCTGGACAGGGGTTAAAAGCATTGAGTTTCAAGCCCGAAGGGCTATAGGCAAAACTGTATCCCTTTTCAGGCAAGAGAAATTAAAGCCACTTATTTCCCATCCAAAACGCGCATAGAATCCGCCGTAGTCATGACGACGGATTGTATCTGGCGGTTCCTTTGTTTTGGAGGACTACATTTTTTGAAATCTAGCGATAGATTCTAGATTTTAGTTTAAAAATGACCTTACAACCAATTCTTTTTTCAGACAACGAGAGCTTCGAGAAGCTGCTGCAAATAGATGGCCATTGGAGTCCACTCCGCCAAAATTTGACTCGGATAAATCCAAAGATGAGCTGACAAACTTTGTGCAAAAGATTGCCAAAAAGCAAACGTTTTCGGATATGGGTGAAAATGCTATTCGCAAAAAGCTGGTTGGGATCTTTCAACAAAGGCGACGTGTTAAAAGACCATCTCAACTCAATTATGTAAGTCAAACTCTGATCTACTTTCAAATTTCTTAATTCAACCTCCTCGAAACAAAGTGTTTAAACCAGTGTTTTGATTGTTCAAATGTACTCCAACCACACTTGATGGACTTTTGCATAATTTCTACACTGAAATTTATCCTTGTTATCATCAAAGAGGGAAATTTGAGTAAATTTTCTTTTCAGTTACTTTTGCAAGCATTGCGGAGGGTTCTGCCCGCGAAAAATTGTGTACCTAAAATAGTCTTTATCTGTCTGTGGAGATAAAAGTGGGAGGGAGAGATAGAGAGAGTGAGAGCAATCTGTATGCGAAGCAGGCCCAGGGGAAAAACCATAAGAGTGGGGAAGCTGAAGACTCAAAGAGGTAGAGGTAGAACAGGAAATATCTTCACATTAAGGCTGTAGTTTACACCAATCTGTTTCGTTCTTTTCACAGGAGTCATCCACTGCTCAAAAGAAGCCAAGAGGGCAGGTAAGACCTCATCTTCAACTAGTGTCTGATGACTGCTTTAATTTTTGGGTAGAACAGGAAATATCTTTCTATTAAAAGGCTATAATTTTATGATGTACTATTTTATGATTCTTGGAGATTTTTTGCAGATTTTCTCTTTTTTATCAGAGTCTTTAATGACTTAGACAATTATATTTTTATTTGGGATCTACTTGTTGTTTTAGGAAGAAAAAGTGGCAAATCAAAATGATGCGTTTGTTTTGGCAGAAGACACACAAATGGTTAGTGCGCTTAAAGAATTAAAAATACCAAATTTGAGTAATGTTTTCTAAAGTCTTTCCCTATTAAAAATTTTCCTTTCATAATAATTTGCATTTTTTCTATCAGTCCGAAGCAACTCAAGATTCGCCAGTTATGAGGCTACCATCACCAATTATCAATAGGACTTCCTCAACTGTAAGACATTCAAACTGATTAATTAATTTCATCTTATTTAATCAAGGTTTTTTAAGCTACCTTAAAGGAAGAAATTTTGGCGGAAAGAAAATTTGGCGGATTTGACTGAAATCCGCCAAATTAAGTTCCCGCCAATATTTCTTTTTTTCGCCATCTGCCAAATTAAATTCCCGCCAAATTAAACATTTTGAAAATATGATCTCTTTTAAGGTGTTTTTGCTATTTTTTCGCTGTTTTGACGCCATCTTAAGGTTAAATTTTTAAGCGACCGCCAAATTAAATTCCCGCTAAATTTAGTTTTTTCGTCCATCCGCCAAATTAAATTCCCGCCAAAATTTCTTCCTTTAAGGTAATAGTTTTTTGATATTATTAATATACGATTTTAATAATAATTTTTAATAATTATTAAACAATTTTTGTGTCATTTCTTTTGCCTTAGTTCTGTATTAGCTCATTTCAAACCATGCCTATTAGGTTTCAAACAGTAAGGAAGTATCCCTGGAGAGTTTTTATTTTATTTTAGGCAAATTCAAAAGTGGTAGTGGCAAACACCTTGGTGGAGGAAGACAGTCAAGAAACCCAGTCATTGCATGAAGATGATGAAGAGATTCCTCTTACAGGTAATTTCAAGAAAAAGTTAAATAATTCTCCACTAAAATGTCTTGTTTCCTGTGAACACCTTTTTCACATAGCTGAAATGGGTGCTGAATAGATTATTGATGAAGTAAAAGGCTTTGAAAATACTGGCGTTTGGTCATAGTTCATTTGGATTTTGAAAAAATAAAAATGTTTCTTGAATTTTGGATAAAATTTTGGCAATGTTTTGCTATCATTGGGCTGAATTCGTCATGTATTTCAAATTTAGATTTTCAAAATGCAAATGAAGGGTTTTGCCAGAATTTAATTTGCATTCTAGCCCAAAGTGGATTTCATCCCTTAGAGGGGTTATATTATAAATCAAACACTCCAAATAATTTAACGTTTTTTTTGTTTAGATGACGAAACTATGGCGGATAGACCAATAAAAAACTATTCATTATCAGGTATGAGTGCTTCTTTTTGAGTAGCCAATGGCCATCCTATTCTGCCAAATTTTCAAACGGCCGCTTTGACACAAGACACGTGTTCGATGTCACGCTAGATAATTCCTATTATTTTTATTGTTTTTCTATTTGGTTCTAAGTATATTGTTTTTTTTTCTTTCTGGAAATGCTCCTCATCTAAGACATTATGATATACAGGATATTGGGCTTATTTGACGAGATTTGACAACTAAGCCTGTCGGAAATTTTACCAGTCTAGTCTGATGTCTGTTTTTTTCTACAGAATTGACGGACGAGGACAAGTTCAAAACCAGTAAGGTGTTCCTTAGGCATTTGAAGGTGTTCACAATGAACAAGCTGACTCTTCAAAATACGGCAAAGCGGGTAGGTTATACGAGTATGAATCCTATCAAAAGCACCGTCCGGGAAATGGCCGTGGAATTGGCAAAGTTCATTATCACAAACAAATTTGTGGCAGTTATAGACATCCCGGTGGATGATAAGGATAATGTTGTTATTTATCGAGATGGAAAGTAATTAAATACTTTCGTTTTTTCTGACTCTTTTTTACTCTTGATCGTTCAATGAAATATCTTATTTTCTAGGTACCCAACTTTAATTTAATTAGCCTTGAGCACTGGTGTGTTTAATTCTTTTTATACTAATTTTATCCTTAAGAGGAAATTTTTTACACGTGTAAGTTTACTGGTATAAACAAAGAAAAGTTTTTACTCGAAAAATGAAAAAAATAATGATAGTGATTGCTTCGAAAGTTACAGATATTTTATTCTAGTACATTTTAATATCTACCTTGTAAGTCGACAAGTATTGTATTTTTAAAGTCATGTCTTTTGTAATATTTTGGGCTTGTTATTAGGTAATAGTATTCCATAAACCGAAGATCACATTTGTCTCATTTTCTTCGTTGTCCTTCATAGAGTTGACTATAAGTGAAAGGTTCTGAGGTTCACAGCTACAGTGTGAAATAGCTTTTTCTGGGTGGAATGGTCTCATTGAAATTTAACTGCTTAATTACAGGCAAAACATTTCCATCACAAGGCCAGGAAAAAGCTTTGTCAGGCTCAAATTTTCATTTCGCAGGGTTGTTAAACCTCTTATTCACATGCTAAATTATTCTATTACTACAAGGTGAGGAAATAGCTTTTTCCAGCTCAAAATGTTATTTCACAGGGTAGCTAACCATCATATTTACAGGCTAAATTATTCTATCACTAGGTGAGGAAATAGCTTTTTCCAGCTCAAAATTTCATTTCACAGGGTAGCTGACCATCATATTTACAGGCTAAATTATTCTATCACTAGGTGAGGAAATAGCTTTTTCCAGCTCAAAATTTCATTTCACAGGGTAGCTAACCATCATATTTACAGGCTAAATTATTCTATCACTAGGTGAGGAAATAGCTTTTTCCAGCTCAAAATTTCATTTCACACGGTAGCTAACCATCTTATTTACAGGCTAAATTATTCTATCACTAGGTGAGGAAATAGCTTTTTCCAGCTCAAAATTTCATTTCACAGGGTTGTTAAACTTCTTATTCACAGACTAAATTTTTCCATCGCAAGGTCAGGGAATGGCTTTTTCCAGTTCTTAGTTGCATTCACAAGGCCGATAAATAGCTGTTTCTTCACCATGTTTTTATCATCATGAGGTCAGAGAAAAGGATCGCACTATAAATAAAACCAAATTTACAGGTGGGGAAAGTGTCTTGTAATCAGTTATTTCTCGACCATGTGATTTCTATTTCCAACCTAGGGACAGTGGTCAACATCTCAGGTCGGTAAATTAGTCAGGAAAACTCACTTTCTATAGGTGTCGATTTTGTGTTTCACTACCTTGTATTTTTTATTTTTTTCCTGTGATTTATGTGGCTTTCAGCCTTGCACTCCATTGCAGAGGCTAATCAATTTTAATGACTATTTTGACTAATGACCAAGTTAAAATCTTTTAATTTTTTTATATTTCAATATTAAAAAGGCATGCATTCAAATGATAGAGGTTTAAAATTTTTCTCTGGGCTAGTTAGTAAAATATCTCAAATAGGCTCTGTGATGGAGTGCAGACTGAAAGCCACATGAACATGGTTCGTCTTATAAAAGGAAGTTCATTCTATGGTGGCCTATCTTGAAGTGAAGGTGGTTGAACAAAATGTCAAATGTCGAAAGCAGCCACCGAGGGCAAAAGACGGAATAGCTGTTCCGGAGACCCCCCTAAGCTGGAAATGGCCTAGGTGTTCCGGGAAATTTTCAAAAAATTTGCTCCTGGAAATACATAGCTGTTCCCTGGAAAAATCCTGAAAGTTCTATATCAGCTTTCCAGCTGGAAATTCACATGTGTTCCGGGTTGATTCCATGTAATTTTCACAAGTGATATAGAACTTGGGAGCTGTTCCTGTACCCAACTAGCTGGAAATCTGGAGCTGTTCCGGTCGAGATTAAATTTTTTTCTGGACAAAGATTGAGCTGTTCCTTGAATTAGCCAGCTGGAAATTTTTCGGAGCTGCTCCTTAGACAGTTTAAAACAAGACGCTCCTGGAAAACTTCCCCACTGGAGTAGGAACAGCTAAATTTTTTGCTGGCAAATTGAAAAAAATTGAAAAAAATGAACTGTTCCTCTACAGTAGGTCACTTTTCCAGGAGCGATTTGTGTTCCGAGCTGTCTTAATTTAAAAGGGGAGGATATTTTTGTGGTTCTTTGAGCAAAAATGGACTAATCTTTTAACAACTCAACTCATGACATCTTGGTGGATCACAACTGAATAAAATGAAACAATGTCAAGAAGAACACAGAAAACATCAAACTTCAAAACTGACAAGCATGACCAGGTATGTTTTTTTTTACTTTTCAGTTCTATACAAGACCTCCACTCGATATAATTGATAACTTTTTTCCAACCATTGATGACCAATCAATAATTCGCAATTAGAATAGGCAGGCAAAAAGTGGGCCGACTGAACCAGAGCTGATTGATTGATTGGATATCGACTAATGGTGAAGGGGAATCAAGCCTGTTCTATAAATAATTTGCTATCTATCTTTTTTTACCAATGTTTTGTTCAATTCAAGGCAACCGAACCTCACTTCTCAAAAATTAAAAAGATTATCAAGTAAGTTAATAATGGGATTAGTTTCCGCAGGGAAAAAGTTTTGTCGATTTTTCAGATGAGACCCGCAAAAATAAGTCTGAATGGAAATCTGAAAAGGTGGTCGTCCACATTGAACGTACACACTAAGAGGGAGGGGGATAGCTTTTGACAGGGGGAGGAGTCAAATGGAAATGTTACGTACTCGGTAACTTAATGCATGTCCCAATTTCTTCAAAAACTACTTATATTTCTATATTTCTTTTTGTATTTATGAAGTCATAATTAGGTTTTCTTAACCCCATTCAACCTAGGCTCTTAGAGGCGGTTCAGAACTAGGGATGGGGGGGGGAATCGCTTTTCCTGTACCACCCCTTAACTTTTGATCTAGTGAGTTGTTTTGGATGAAATTTGGCACACAAGATCCTTGTCACATAAGGCAACTTTTGACAAAAAGTCTTTTTGATGACTTCACTCATCGTGCACAAAGTGAGCAAAAACAAAAATTTCCTTTTGTTCTTTTAAATAGCTTTTGTATTCTAAAACAAAGGCTTCAGAAAAAAGTTGCCTGAGTCTAAAATGCTTATTTTACACATAGAAAATCTTTTCTTAGACCATTTTTGCTCGTAAAATCTTTTCAATTAGAGAATAAAAAGAGAATCATTGTTTGTTTTAAATGCATCAAGGAAAAGAAATGGTTTCTTAATAAACATTGAGTTTCATAAATGAATAAAGGTTCGAACCAAACAATTTGAATTCAAAATTTTCTTCCATCGAGGGGGGGGGGGAGAGTGAATGAAAAGTACGTACTTACTAGAGGGGGTATAGCCATTTGTGTACGCTTGCGTACAGGGGGAGGGGGTACTTGATTTTCAAAATCTTAGTGTGTACGTACTATGGGGACAGCCCCAAGTTCTAAGCCGTGATTTTTTTTTGTATTAAGGTGGTATTCCTAAAATCCTATGTCAGACTTTCTGAAACACTGAGTTGAGCTATGAAGTTAATTCCTTTTTTAAATGACTTTTTTTCTAAAGTTTGCGGAATGAATTGAAAATGTTTTCAAAAATATTTTTCAGAGGGTCTGAATCCTAAAAAATTGATTTTTTGAGATTTTAAGTCAGGAAACCAGTTTTTAAAGAATCTAATCAATTCATTGCATGCCAAACAACAATTTCCCTGAAAATTTCAAGTCAAAGTCTTTATCTGATCCTGAGATATTCCTGACAAGGTACATGCAAACCTGAGAAAAATGTGGCTGCGTTTTAAAAGGCTGAACAACGCAAACTAAATACAAACTAAAAGGTCCTCTTCAGCCACAGTACAAAAATCAACAAAAACGTGTTGCGCTTAAGTCACGTAAACATAGCAAAGTTTGTTGTGATCTTGCGAAAACATAAAATTTGGCTGAAAACTGTGACAAATTGTTGATTGATAGTCCAGGATGACTCTGTAGCCATAAAAACCTTTCTGGTACATATTTTCATTCATATAGACTTGAATTGACATGAGCTGACTTGACCTAAGGCGGTTATGAGTAGCGGGTGTCAGATGAGAAGTAATGTCCAGTTCATTATAATTCACATTTCCATCTTTGTTACATCATGCTTACATCATGCTGTGCTTGGATTTAAATCTGCTACAAACCATTATGTCAGCTACTAAAAGCACACTGCCAGCCTAATTGGGCCGTCCATATAGTACGTACGCAAAGATTTCCCAAAAATTTGATACCCTCTCCCCCCTTGTACGCAGAGAACAATAGAAATGATGTCATTTAAACAATAGATGTACGCTTTTGTTAAACCCCCTCTCCCCCCTTCACTGCGTACGTACTATATGGACGACCCCAATGCGCAAAACAAAATGGTGGCAACTTGACAGTTTTTCACAGAAATCAAACATAACCACTTTTCTAGTTTCTGTACAGTCTATTCTTGATTTAAATAAATCATTTCCATCAAAAAGAGATTTTTTTCCGTTGCTAGGGTTTTTTTTTAAGCACCAAGCAGGAAAAAAAATGCTCACCGCAGCCTGAATAATAAAGATATCACTCTGAAATTTTCAGGGGATGTTCAGAAAGACTTAAGGATCTAAAAACACCCAAAAATCGAAATTCAATTATTTTTCGATGATTTTAAATTTGGCAGTAGACCGCCACGGTAAATTTCAAAAAATGTCAAGGACCATTTTAAACATGTTTACCACAATCAAAGAAGCAAAATTTAATCCTCGTGAAAATTAATCCAATTGAAGTATCAAAGTCGATCGATATCCAATGCATCAATTGGTTTTCGGTTGGTTATTAAGTGAAAGAAAGCTGCTGATTGTTTTTAGTGAGAGTCTGGTCCATGTGATTTATACATAATTTCTTGTGATTAAAATATTTTTAATATTATGGTATTAATATTACACTTTTTTGGATTAGTAAAAGTTCAATGTAAAAGTTTTCATCAACCTTTTGGATTTGGTTTAAAATTTTTGTGTGAGTTTCACAGCTAAGTAGCTGTATTTTCTGGGAATTAACAAGTAATCTTTGGTAACATCTGATCAGATTTTCATTAAATTGGGATTGTGTTGCCATGGTGCGCTTGTGACATTGTGTGTTATCAATAAAACCGAAATCGATAATCAATGGATGATTGGTTACAAATCGATAACAATTAATGAAAAATAAATTACCATCGATACACTGGAAGTTAATTGATAATGATCGATTGTTAATCGTCAGAATCAATTCCGAAAGGTAGTCGATAGTAATTGATACCTCATCAATAACAATTGATTTTGCATCAGTATCCTGGATTAGTTATTGATTATTGATTCTGATATTTATGATCAATTAGATCATTTATGACTTCCTCAAATTGTTTATCTGAGACTTATTCATAACTGGTTCATCTGAAACCCTTCGCAAAGGGGAAAAATACTTTAAAGATATATTAAATAACTAAAAATAATTGTTAACGTTAAAACACAAAAATAATATAATTAAAAGAATGATACTGCTGTCTGGCTGTATTCTGAGACTTAAGATATTTTCTGTGTTTTTGGATAACTATGGGGAGGCTTTGTACTTTTTTTAAATCGAATGATCCAAAAGATTCATATGTCTAAAAAACGAGGGGGTTTGGATAGAAGATTATGGGCGATGACGCGCTTCTCGAACTATGCTGAACTTAGTTACCTTTTTCTTGCTCAGAATGTAATATACTTTTTAAACTATGGTTAGTTTCTTTACATTTCTATTTTTATATTTCATATTATAGCTAAATTTTACCATTTATATAGATACATTTTAAGATAAACAGCAATGTGACAGACGTTCTTGCGAGTTACCTATATCTTGTCATTTTCTCGGGATTGACATGTTATGACGCGCTTCTTCTTCAAAGGCGATTTTGCGAGCAACAATACTTTCCCTTTGAGATGGTTTATGCTAGATTACAAAGGGAATCATTAAATGAATCGATACGGCTACAAATATTAGCCACATTAAAAACCAGTTCCTTCCCAATAAAGTTAGCCGGTATCTTTTGACGTAGTGGTCACGATTGTCTTTTTGACATCAATAATAAGGTTTTAAATGTGTCAAGCAGAAAGTAACACTTTGGCATTGCACTTAACACTTCTTTGGAGATGAAACTTTTTGTTCTAGTTAGGGGATGAAACTTTTTGTTCTAGTTAGGGGATGAAAAGAGTAAGTCATACTTTTCATAAAGTAGTGATCTTTAGGTTTGTACATGTAATGAATACCTTTACTTTCAATCGAAGTTGTTGAAAAGATATGCGGGACTGTTTGCAAAATATACTATTTAAGAGGTACACACAGTGATATATCTTTATCTGATATTTCAGCTATAAAGAATTGACCTGGACATGAATTCAAAGCTCCAAGATTTCAAAATGCAGAAATTGGTATGATTTTTATTGAACATATGAATTTGAGAGTTTAATTGAATTAACTGCACTAATTTGTTTACTATTTATTGGGTGTTCTGACATTTAAAATCCATACAGGGGGTGGACAAAACTTTTCAAGCAAAAAATAATAATTTGTTAAAATGGGCAGATACTAGATACCCCTTGAAAATGTCAAAACCATAAAAAGAAACCTTGGAAAAAGTTCTTCATACCTTTTAAGTGAGTGTGCACGGTTTTTAAGATAACTTTTACCCCCTTGACTTTCCTTAAACCCTCTGGAAATTTTTTTTCAGATTACCCGAGGGAAAAGTTCGTTTACCCTTCTGTATGGATATAAAATGTAATGGGTCATAGTTTCCTGTTCTGTACTATAAAAATTGAAATTTATTTACTTAAATTTTAAGTAACACGCATATCTGCGCATATGACACCGCGCTAGTGCCTCTCATCCATACTGCACCGGACCCCGAGAATCTAGGTGAAATTCGAATCAGACCTGAAAGATGTAGATTTGAATTTTTAAAAACAATGAATGTTTTCAATGAAATTTTGAACCTCCAAAATCCTTTCCCAGGGTAAGTTTCATTACTTTTGATAGATAGGCTAATTTTTTTGGTCCTTGAAGTTGACTCACATTTTCATTATAACCCCCAGAATGTAGGTTTGGTTTTATGGCTTTAAATCTAGTAATAGTAAAATGTTGATATTTTTTCAAATGGATTAATTATAACAGCTAATTTTAGAAATATTTTGTGCCAAAACAATAGTCTAAAGAGCATTTTGTTATTCTGAAAAATGGATTTTTTCCCTTTTTAACCCCCCAGAATGTAGGTGAAAAGATTTGGTTGTTGAGAGCTTAATCTCTAAGTGAAATTCAGACAAAAATTTAACAAAGATATTAATTTCATCGTGCTAGAAATGAGGAAAAGTAAAAGGAAGGACGAAAAGAAGCGACAAGAAAGTTGTTTTTATTTTGTAGGTTGAAAATTTTTTGTTAAAATATGTGAATAATGTAACTATACCCCTGCCTCATAGCCCCGTTGGAACTTTTCCCACAACGGGGACAAAGATTTCTACTAAAGTCTCGATGTGGATAGAAATTCTATTGTTCCAAACTTAGGCAAGTTTTCTAATTGGGGTGGGGTCCCAGCGGGTCTGGGATACGTCGAAAAAACTCAAAATGTCAACATCAATCATCTCTCAGATAGTACTTTCATGTTATGAAAGTACAACAAATAAATTTTACATAATTTGACAAACTTTTTTGTGTCGGATTATGAAGGCCCAAAATTGAAGGTCAACTAACCCCAAAAAGTAGGTCAAGCATTTTCGTCAAAATATCTGGACTTAGAACAATAAATTTTGAAATGGACTATTTTTCCCATTTCGTTTGTTCATTAGGAGAAAGAAAATAACCTATCATCATAACTTAATTCCAATAGATTTCGATTTAGAGAAGATTTATTTAAAAAATGCCTCAATTCAGGTTGTATCCGATCGACTTTGATTCAGATTTCCGTTGGAAAAAACTAATTCAAGTTTAAATTTTATGTCTATAAATGATAAGTAATATGTAACAGCAGGCTCTGATACAACTTTTTATGAAGTTGAACTATCGTTAGGGCTACAACGCTACAAAATGAGAAACCTACATTCTCGGGGTTTACTGCATTCTCGGGGTCAGGTGCTGTACACTTCTTCTTTCATGATACCTGCTTTAACCATTGCCTATTAATCAAGCACTTCCGTTTCCATTTCAGCTATCAACTGGACGATGGGCATGAAGTGAAATGAGATGATATTCTAAATACGGATGGATGATTCAGCTTTTGAAATCTTCAGAACAGTCCATGCTTTAAAATGATATATTATCAGACAATCCAACTCAAACGTTTACGATGAAGTAACTATTGCATCCAGTATACTCATTTTGCTAACTGGATATGTCAAGAATGTTTCTCTTTCAAATAAACTTTCTCCCCTTTAAAATTGACCTCCTCTTTTTGTACAAGCCGAATTCAGTAAAACTTTCAAACCCATTATTGTCGAGGGGTGTGACCATTGTATTTTTATTTTATACCCCCCCCTAAAAAACTTATGATTTATTACCATTTTGCCTTGAAACGCGAAAAACAACTAAGGTTACCCAGAGTCGTGGTTTTACAAGTTATGTTAATTGACTACAGACTATTTATTCCGTACGAGTAGTACATGATATAGGATTATCAAAATTTTTCTTTGATACGTGTTTCTATATATTCTATATAATGTATATTATTTTTTCAATTTATTGTTTTTAACTTAATTAGATTCTTTTCAAAATTCGAAATATATGTGAAGAAACAAGATTTTCTTTCAACCTAAATTCAACCAGGAGATCTTTCGTCTCTATTGGTACATAATCAGTACTGCCTATACATTTGAAATACGTGTACCCAACGATGTAAAAATAATAGATAACCAACTACCTCTAGAAGGCACTTCTCCCAAGAGAACCATTGTTTTCCTATTGAAATGAGCACTCTATTAAAAAGCTCTGTGTGCAGTGCGTGTTTTGCTTTTAGCTAGATTTTGACACACTTTTTGACATCCACTGAATTGATAGAAAATTTAAATTGTTATTTACTGCAAATTTTGGAAAACAAGGATTTTGTTCGTGATTTTCGGGCGATTCCAAGTTTGGGTGCAGTTTTGGCCAAAGAAAATCAATTGAAGGACATTGTTTCGTTTTGCACGGATCCAACAATATTTTCAGTTTTATCTATTGACATGACCTACAACGTATGTAAATACTTGTATGTTACCCAGCTGACGTATAAACACCAAAGTGTCATTGATAAAAAACAGGTAAAAAAAGTTTCGTTACCAAAATAACGTGATATATAATTGGGTCAGAGGGACAGCCATTACCATTGCTAGAAGTCATAAAATCTCTAGAGGTTTAATCGTATACTTCATTTATTGTGTCTCTTTTTGCATAATTTTGAATCCCTGATGATGCCTGATGACGATAGACATAGGCACCTGACAATCTTAGTCAACTGCAGGGAAAAATTCACCTAACTTCACATTTGTTAAGACTCTCTATATGTGACAGACGTAGATAATTATAGCCAAAATATATACCGTGAGCACCCCAGTTCAGCTTTCCCTGAAATTAAACCTGTGGGGTTTAATTCTTCTGAGCCTTATGAATATCAGTGAAAAGAGTTTCCTTCAAAAGACATCCTTTCTCCGACGCCCAAGTTTGTAACAGCAATTACCAGTCATTAACATATCTCAATTCTCCAAAGATATATTAATCGATTCCTGATTATAGAAAAATGTTGTATCAGTCAATAATAGAGACTTGTTTATTTTCCGATACTCGAAATTTCGTGCCGTTTCAGGCAGTCTTCAGTCAGATTTTAAAAAATTACAAAAACGACATTCGCAATGTCAATCTTCAATCAATCGTAAAATGGGTTACGCACAGAGAACGAGTCTCGTGTTCGCAAAGCGAAAGGGATTCTACAGACGCCCCAAACCCGCCCACCAGTTATGTTAGGCATGCGAATGTTGGGGCTATTCGTATCACAACAGGGGTGGATTGCTCAAAAGAATGTATTTTTTTTATTTGAGTATGACAGGTAACATAGCTTAGGCCCATTAGATCATAATTTTGAGTTTCAACCAATCAGATCGATTTGATTAAGGGATTTTTTAAATTGTAAGAACGATAATAACAGGTTTTGTTATATGTTTGCATAAATTTTGTACCGATAAAAAAGCTAGTACTCCAGCTTCGGCATTTTTTGTCAACTTTAGTCCAATACACACACTGTACCATGCAATAATGTTGATTTTTTTCACCCACATGTTATCAACAATCGTTTGGAATTTCATAGTGCGTCTCACAGTGGTAAATAAATTTGTATTCCATTTGACATTTACGGTCAATATAAATAAATTTTCAGTCTGGTAATAGGATACGTTTAAAGTAATATACATAAGAATTGTTTCATGGTAAAAATTAAAGAAACAGATTTATTTATTATTCAATACTTGAAGTTTCTTGCTTTCACACATTCATCAATTGTTCACATAATTGCCAAGCTTAATCGTATAGAAAAATGCTCTGGATAACCATCTCAAGTTTTTCTGAAAAAGCTTCTTCACCGATCAGTTCATTTTGACTACCAGTCAAGCAATCACTGAAGATGTATGCTTTTTCTTTTTCATACTCCTGATGCCCATGGATAAGATAGATGTCAAAATTTATATAACATTACATCAGTCAGTCATTCATCACAAGTGATAAGATTATGAACATGCAAGATTGCTGTTGGAAATCAGTTCAAGTAAAACAATTATATGTGAACAGCAGAGGGTATTTTCGAGTGAATCTAACTATTTTCCATAGTCCTACTGTCCTTCTGTAAAAAATCGTTATACAAGCAGTTCCATCAAGTTCGAGCAGTGCAGGGATAGGCTGCTAATCAAGGTCTACTCGGATTATCTTTCTCTCTGCCAATCAAGTATCATTTCAATTACATTTTGCAATTTTGTCAATACAGTCAATAGATTGGTTTGTCAAGAGTTCTTCATACTTCAACTTATTAATTTTACTTTTAAATTTACTATTTACATCAGCCATGATTTTATTTTTTCAAATTCTCGTAATTTGTAAACATGGCGGGATTTTATGCTAATCGACATACGTTTCGCGTACATGCCTAAAAGTACTTTGGTTTTTAAAGTGCACCAGGGCTTATATCCCCCGTCAACGCGTCCATCAGAATCATCAATAACGTAAGGGGGTTAGATAAGCCAAGGGGTCGAGGGTGGATAATGTCAACTTAAAAAAAAACAACCTTTGATACAACTACAGTATAGAATGAGCTTTCCCTCTGAACTAAGTATGGAGAAATATTCTTTGCTTTTATTTTAAAGCTATAAGGTATTTTTGGGTAAATTCATCTTTCTTTTTGTTTAAATTCAAGTTCCTGTTGTTTCCGTTATTGTTGGACCTACCTTGGAGGTCCTATAAATTAACCCATGTTCGTCCGTCCGTCCGTCAGTCTGTCCGTCCGTCCGTCCGTCTGTCCGTCCGTCTGTTACCAGCTTTTCTCAGGATTGGCTCATTAGTTTTTTCTGATTTTTGGCACAATGATGCAAAATGGCAATGCCCAAAATGTGACGGAGCCCGATTTTCGGAAAAAAAATTTTTCCGGCCGAAAATGCCGGATATATCCCGGAAAAATGGTTTTTTGGGACTTTCTGAAGATCTTACCATTAGTATTTTCTGATTTTTTGCTCAAAGATGCGTATTAACAATGCCCAAAACATGGTGAAGTCCGATTTTTGAGAAAATTTTTTTCCGGCCGAAAATATGCCGGAAATCGCCGTTTTGCTCGATTTTCATTGGACTTTTTCCTTATAATTGGTTGTTTTTTCATTCAAAAACATTATTAATAGCAATGCCCACCATTAAGTATGTTTCAATTTTCATTAAAATTGATTTTTGAAGCCGGAACTATTCGAAAATCGCCGGAAAGACAGTATTTCTTTAATTTTTCGAGCTGTACTTTATATTTTTTTATGAAATTTTGCACACTGATGCAAAATGACAATACCTAAAATGTGATGGAGCCCGATTTGCCGGAAAAACCGGTTTTTGACATTTTCTCGAATTTTCATCCTAATTTTTCTCTGATTTTTTGCAGAATGATGCGTATTCACAATGCTCAAAAAATAACCGAGCCGGATATTTCCGTTTTTGCAGATTTTCGTTGGATTTTTTCGTTTTATGTCTTTGTTTTTTTTCAAACAAAAACATTATTTATAAGAATGTCCACGATTAAGCATGGTTCAATTTTCAATAAAACTAATTTTGGTGCAGGAACTTTCTAAAAATCGCCAAAACAGCCGAGAAACGCCGGATTTCATTAATTTCTTGAGTTGTTCTTGTTCTTTATTTTTTTTTATTTTGACCAGCTATGTCCTATGTGTTTCATTGTTTCAATGTTCATTGATTAGTTTGATAACCAGGTAGGTCCATAAAAGTATCACTTGTTCTGGTTCCGTTAATAGTGACTCTTTGTAGAAATAATTCTTTAGGTGTCTATGTTCATAAAAAGCTGCTGAATTTTATACAACTAGTTATAATTTTTATTATCATCAGGTTGATGCTGTTGTGACATTTGCAGCTGAAATACAACCCGTACTGAAGCATTTCAAACTGAGTGGTAAAAGCTCAAGTATGCTTAATGGCACACTAGAGATCATGCTTTGGTGCCCTACACGAATGGCAAACCTTCTGACAGCTAGTGAACGTGCCGTAGAAATCCTATTTCCTGTTTGTGAGTTACTCACAACCACCAATATAAAGAGGAGCAGGCAGCATATTTCATGTCCCCCACATGCATGATTCTTTTGAACTTGATGGCAGATTTCGAACCAATCTTTGTTGGCAAATTTCTCAGGCGTCTAGATACAGACGAGGCAACAATATTTGAGGTATTTGGATACACAGAAGAATTCGTAGCGACAATGAAAGATATTGAATCCCCAACACTTGATGGCTTCATCAAAGGATTGAAAAATGTGAGAGGAAATACAATCTACGAAAAGGAGGAAAAAGATGGTGAAGGTAAAAAATATTTTGATTATTATTTGTTAGAAAAGTGGATGTTCCTTGTCGATTTTGATAAAAGTTGAAATACGTAATTTAGCTAACAAACTCTTATGTCAGTTTGACCTCACTTTAAGTCATCGGCTTCATGCTGCCTTTTAGACATTTTTTTATTTCAACTGGGTTGAAATATTTCTCTTATTATTCAATCAGGTGTGCACTCGATCGTGTTTAATGCTTCCCATCGTCCAAATCGTGACGCAAACAAAACTAAGAAAGATCTTGTCACTGAAGAAGCTGCCTCATTGAAAAATCAAGTAATGGAGAATTTGATTGAAAATGCTGAGGACCAGAACCAAGAAGATACTATTGTTCATTTTGTGTCAGCATTTGACCTCAAAAAGAGAACTGATAAGGAAACAAGAATTCTCGGGTAAGTTATGGCATGTCTTAAAATTACCATAATTTTTAGATCGCATTAGCCGACAGAAAACGACCATACAAATGACTGAACATGAAGGATACTATGGTGTAGTTCCTAACCTGATGTGTAACCTAATTATTTTTTCGCCGACTTTCGCGAAAAACCGCAAAAACTTATTATGACGTCATAATCGATGACGTCATAAAAACTAAAAATTGAATTTCTCAAGGGTTGTTTATCCAATTTTCTTCAAACTTTAACCAAAGATGTATCTCACTAAAGTCGATCATTTGAAAGAAAGAAAAAATCGAAATTCTGATTACGTCAGCAAAAAATAGGATTCTTTCTTTTTTCATAATTTCTGCTGACGTCATAAAAATTTCGAAAAATTTTTTGTTTCAAATGATCGACTTTAGTGAGATACATCTTTGGTGAAAGTTTGAAGACGATTGGGTAGACCATTCTTGAGAAATTCAATTTTTAGTTTTTATGACGTCATCGATTATGACGTCATAATCAGTTTTTACGGTTTTTCGCGAAAATCAGCGAAAAAACAATTAGGTTACACATCAGGTTAGAATCTTCATCATAGTACCCTTCATGTTCAGTCATTTGTTTGGTCATTTTCTGTCGACTAATGCGATCTAAAAATTATGGTAATTTTCAGTTTTTGAGACATGCCATAACTTACCCGAGTTGGGTTCATGCGTAATCTTCATCAGCTGTACGGAAAGAAAAACCTGCACAAAATCGAAGATGTTGCTCAAAAGGGTGATTTTGAAGATTATAACATCGAAGTCATCTACCCGCCCAAACTGTCCTGAACAGAAAATGAAATTTTAACTGAGTTCAACTCGTTATGGCCAGCGATCAATGGAACATGGCTCACCTTCAGAGATTCAAAACCAGCTATTTTGCGTATAAAGAGGTTTTGGAATAAAATTGTTGGTGAATATGCTATTGATTACCCCAATTTGTGTGACCTAATATTGATCCTTTTGACTATTTCTCCTGGGACTGGGCCCATCGAAAGAAGTTTTTCAACATTGGCTAAAATATGTTACAAGGATCGCAGTAGTTTGAAACCATTAACTTTGGAGAGTTTGTATTTGCTATCAACTATGGGTATCAATGACAATGACAATGATTTTTTTAAATATGTCAAAAAGCACTTTCAGAAAGAAACTTAGAAACTTATTTAGCGGCATGGGTTACCGCGAGTAGTATCACAGCTCGAATAAATATCGACCTGTGAAGACAAGGTTTTTGTTAATACAAGATCTTGGGCGCACTCATGGACAAAGGCACAGGTTTTGCACTTTTATCCGCAGGAGCCTGCGGAGTACCTCGTTTCTCTTTATAGATAATAATGATTTCCTCGTTTCAGAAATGTAATGATAACAGCCTCTGAAATCATGTTCCGCCGCCGCCTGCGGAATCGCGGATATCCTGCGGATATCCTGTGGATTTCCTCGTTTCAGAAATGTGATGATAATAGCCTCTGAAATCGTATTCCACCGCCTGCGGAATCGCGGATATTCGTGGATATCCTATTCGCGGATATCCTGCGGATTTCCTTGTTTCAGAAATGTAATGATAACAGCCTCTGAAATCTTGATATTATCTCAAATTTGAATTTGTACAAAAATTATTTGAATGAGAAGGTAAGCCTTTGTTGATTTTATAAACTCTTGATACGAAATTTTTCTAATTAAAAATTGCATAAATTTATCATCCTTTATTACCCTTACTCCAGATATGAATTATAGATAAAGATTTAATACAACTTAAGTTATATTTCCAAGTAATATTTTAAGCCTGCCGTCCACTATTGCTATGTTTGGTTATCGCCAAATGTAATCGCGAAATGTTATCTAATGTCTGAAGTTATTTCTAGATTTTACATGTCCACTATTAAATACAATCACACTACACTGCTAGTGTGGTCGTGTTACGAAAAATACAGGCTGTTTGTAGGAAAAAATAAGATCTAGCTGAAACTTTCTCCAGACCTTCTCTATAGGATGCTTATACCTCAGGAAAAATCCCCTAAAATCCCACTGGTGGAACATCCCTTTTTTGGGCAATTTCTATTTTCCCCGGGCAAAATCCTAAAGGCGAAATTTTTTGAAAATTTCAAACTCATTTTTAGACATTATCAAGTATACCATTCGAAAGCTCTCGAAAAACTATATAGAAGACTTTAAACGGTTATAGCTGATTTCCTTACCTAACCCGAGATATTCCACGCGCAAGCTCCACTTTTCGCCACATTTTGGTCTAAAATTGACCATATATAGCATCTTCTGCGTGAATTATCTTAAGTTAGGTAATGAAATCGGCTATACCCGTTTAAAAGTCTTCTATATAGTTTTTCTAGAGCTTTCGAATGGTATACTTGATAATGTCTGAAAATGAGTTTGAAATTTACAAAAAATTTTACCCTTAGGGTTTTGCCTGGGGAAAAAAGAAATGTCCCAAAAAAAGGATGTTCCACCGGTGGGATTTTAGGGGATTTTTTCCTGAGGTATAACCATCCTATAGGGAACGTCTGGAGAAAGTTTCAGCTGGATCTTATTTTTTTCCCTTAAATTATGCTAGACAACCCCACTATAAGGCACACACCAAAAGTCAAAAATGCTCTCATGTGATGAAGATGTTTTTATCGCAAAATGATTTCTCTCATTTTTTCTTCGATCACATGTAATTCGATCTTATGCAAACATTGAAATAAAAAGAATGCAGGTGGTTCTATTGTTAACAAAGGTTTCGCGATTAGATAAAATCTCGAGTGAAAATATTTTCACTCCCTATCGTGAAATAAAATAACGCGATGGACAGGTTTGTTTCGCGATCGACAGTGTTATTTATAGATTATTTATTCGCGATAGCTAAAAATAGCCTAGTGGACGGCAGGCTTTAATGTTTTTTCATAACAAGATATATTGATCAAAGCTATTTTTATAAATCATAAATCACAAACATTCAATAAATAAAGAAACCCTAAAAAATCAACTTACAACCGAAAGTTTAAAGTGTCAGAATGCATACAACTAAACTGGAAAAGAATATAAAAAAAGAAACCTAAAAAACACAAAGATTCTTAAAAAGTTTAATTAGAAGGTCTCATTTCAAAATAAACCATTGTTCAAATGACATATACGAATAACGTTTGAACGATTTCGATTGAGGGGACACTCTTCCAAATCCCAGATACTCTAGTCCGGCAACAAAATTCTTTCCGATATGTGACCCAGACCCGTTGTTTATTTGAGGGTATATTTTATCCCTGGATATGTGTGCAAGAGGAATTGATTCGTCTCGTACCTCGTCTTCGACTCTTTTCACTTGCTTGTGGAATGGCTTTAAGAAATCAATCGTCATGTTTTCCCCTTCAGGTACTGGCTTTGATCGAATAATTTTGTTAGGATGTGTTGTCTTGGAGGTTGTTTTTGTAGGCAGAAGAGCAAATGACGTCTTTACTGATAGACCTACGATATTTTGTGCCATTTCCCAATCCTGTTGAGTCACAACATTTTCGTGGACGTGTGAACTATCGTTAATTATAGCGGAGATTCTCATCGTCAAACCCAAAGACTTGCTCTTGGCTTCCTCAAAGCGATCACTTTTACGATATTCTAGGATCTCTAACTGGTAATTATCATACAGCTTAGATGCCTCTTCATCCAATGTATAGGTATTGATCTTACCAAAGTTATAATTGTAGATGTGCTGGAGCAATTTTTCCATGTCGACAATTTGTACATTTTCGGATAGATACTCCTTCTTCTCGGCCATGTTGATGGAAACTTCACCAGGAAGAGCAATCAAAAATCTTTGCATAAACCCGTCATGATTACTATTGTGCGAAAACTGGACTGCATAGTATGGCTGCGTGAACACAATCAAATTAAATCTTGGGTCGGACATTTGGGTGCTTCTGCATGTTTTAGTGTCCTTCTGCCAGTCCGTAGCTGAAAGAGAAAGTATAAGATCAACTTGTTATCCTTTCGAAGGAAAAGATAAAATATCTAAGGCGTAAAATCCGAGTTATAACATCATCCATTTTAAACTATTACCTTCAAAAATCATAGAGATGAAATTGATTTCAGATATCTACAAATAATTATCGCCTCAATGGAATTAAACACAGTTTACATGGTTTAAAAGATTGCTTATCTGAAAACAAAGAAAGAAATCTTGATCTTTCACTGGAGCCGGAAATTCCCTTCTCTATAAGTCGTTGAATGACGCAAATTTATCGTGGGACGCCAGAATACAACTGTTATTCTCACGGAGGCGTTTAAGAAGACCGTCCATTGTCCCTGAGTCGAATGTGTGTGGGTGGTCACCAGATTGGTTTTGTACGTTGGATAATAGATTCATGACCGTTTTTAAAGCAGACGATTTATTTGTTCCGGAACGGCCAATTACGAGTCCATATAAAAGTACCGGTTCGCTATGAATACCATCATATTGTACTACCGAATGCTGCATACAATACGATACTGCGGCTAGTAGCGGGACTGAAATGTGTGAATTTGGTACACCTTGAACCATACACTGATGATTGATCCATTTCGAAATGTCAACGGGGAAGGACGGCTTGTCACTTCTGAGCTTCCATGCGGAGAGTAATATTTTCTCCTGAACCTAATTTTCGATTGGAGGGTATTTCGACATCCTGTAAGAATGTTAAAAGAAATTATTAAGAATAGAAATGATGTTGCTAACATAAATAACTAAGAATTAAAAAAAGAATTCTATGAATATTACATACACATTTTTTATAAGCTCACTTACTTTAAAAAGCAAAACCAATCCAACGAAAAATATCAAGTCAAACGTCTTTCCACAAAGACTGGCAAAATCAAAATGAACTCAATCTACTGCAGCCGACGTTTAAAAGCAGAGAAAATTACGTCAATTAACGAAGACACTCCATTGAGATTCTATTTATTCTATCAATTCTATCAAGTGGAAATAAAGTGACGTCATTTTCTATCATTTTAAATGTCGGTTGCACTATTCATGATATGCACCACTGCAATGTCTTCTGACATTACATCATGGACCCAATAGCTCATTGGTTGTAAGTGAGGTAAAATCAGTCAATACGTCACTTTCAACCAATCAGCTATTGGGTGGAATGGAAGACATTGCAATGGTGCATATCATGAATATTGAAGTTCATTTAAAAAAAAGTGTGTACAAGATGAAGATCATCAATAATATATTATACAATATTCTTAGTTTTAATGAGAAAGTTCCCATGAGAACTCCTCGTCGCTTTCAATTAATATTAGAATACCAATTTGATTTGTTGTTTTAGAGGCAAAGCTACCCAAAAAGAGTCGGTCAGTCAGCAAAAAAAAGAAAATAAGACCACTAAAACTACTCTTGACAAAAATGCGAAATATGAAATAAAAAGACACAAAAGGTCGAATTTATAGAAAAAATGAAAAATTGAACATATATTCCCAAAACCTTGGAAAAACTATCAAATTTTTGAAAGTTTGGCAGTTTGTAATATAACGAAAATGAAAATGCACTCCCAAAACAAATTTCATTTCAAATTTTGGAATTTCAGGGCCAGTCAGGCCGATAAACAACTAATGGAATTGGTCTTGCCTTATGAAAATTTTTGTGAATTTTGAAAAATTTCACAGGCATTCAATTTCACAGAGCAATTTAGTATATTTGATATTGCCTATGATTTGGAGGTTCTATAAATTTTCAAGACTTGTTGAGAATTGTCAAAGACATTTGATAATTAATCGATAGCTCATCGAAAATAATCACTTATCGCTTGCTCATCAATATCAATCGTTAGCTAATGAATTGCTACTAAATATTCACTTTTTTACCTCAATTAGTTATTGGTTATAGATTTTAATCGGTAACTGATTCATAAATTAGGCAAGTGCTTTTTTATTTTTATGCTTACAGACAATTAAAAAGATAATCTATTGGACCGTAGAATGGAAGAAATAAAAATAAAATTGCTCTTTCCAAACTTTTAATGTTGGAGAAAATGCAAAGAATACCAGGTGACCCACGAGAAAGTTCAGACGTTTCCGCGTGTTTCCAAATGCCAATAGAAGTCGCTCAATATCTGAGCATTTACAATGGTGTCCACGTGGATTTTCATCCCTTTTCCGAATGTTATTATTGAATCGTAAAACGCCTTCCTCGAATCGAAATCTCGTGAAACTAATCTGGCAAGTCTGAAAAATATAATACAGAATACAAAATCAGACATCTGCAGTGCAAATACTTTCAATAGGATTGTTCTCATGTTCCCTGTAATGAGGGTGATCAAAATATTGTATATCATATAAAGGCAGCTATTTCCAGAGAATTTTATTTTTACAGAATTTTATTTTGTGGTTCACTGCTCGGGATTCGAAAGTTTCAAGGAATTTAATTTGGTAGTTGAGTTTTTTGTTTACAAAATGGCCTATTTTTCCCTAAAAAGACCAATGTTATATCTTTTTAATCCTGAGAATATTGTTGTTAAAATGAGCAACATGTAAGGTTAAAAATTCAAGTAGTCTTGTTGACATCCCAATACAAAGATTTTGACATTTTGATAAAAGTTTTGCAAATTTTGCTGACTTTTCAGCCTTTAGTTACTCTCGAAAAAGTTTCCAAATATGAAAGTCTGATTAAAAGAATAAACAGGTCAGGACAAATTCTTGGTTGCCATCAACTGACCCTAGATTTTGGAGGTACCTTAATGGTATTATATTTCGCGTGAAATTTTGTGATTGCCAGTTTCTGGGAGTTTTCGCGCGTATTGAATTTTGCGATTCATTAAACTATGCATCTTCAAAAAGTGGGAATAAATAAAGCAAGAAAATGACTGATTCTGTATGAAACGCAACGTATTGGAAAAACATACCAATTATAGTGACAAAAATAGAAATTAAGGTATGTGTACACCTTTTTTCCGATTTACTGTCAAAAAAAGTTTTTTCAGTCAAAGTGGAAGAAAAGTTAATGGATTTCATTTTGGTAAAATCGCGATCTTAAAATCTTTTTTTGATCCAGAGTTATAACCATTTAAATTTCAAAACAAAGTTCGTCTTATGATGGATTATTTACTCAAATAATTGTCTCTTTCGGAAAGACAAAGGAGAGAATTCAGCTGATGTTTATTCTCACCTCTATTGAATAGTAATATTTTTGACACATTTCACTGATTACTCAAATAAACAGCAATCATCTCGTTAAAAATTTCAAATTGATGTAGAAAAAAACGAAATTTTACCACAACATGCTACTTTTAACGAAGTTAAAGTCACCCATAGCATTTAGATATCGAATTCTTTTTTTATGAGATTCCCAAAAGATCAAACTGAAAAAGTGTCTTAGGATTTTATTTCTAACCGAGTTGTTTTTCCTCAATTTACAGATAACTGAAAAAAATCACATTTAAATTTACTTTTTTATCAATATTTTTACAGAATTTAGGATTTAAAGAGTTAAAGTCGATTCCAAAAAAAAAACCCAAGACAATTTTTTAGTTCGATCTATTGGGAACATAGTATCGAAATTATTTTTTCAAAATTCAAAAGCTATGGCTGACTTTAACTTCTTTAAAGTAGGTAAGGTTAAAATTCTTAAGATTCTAATTATATCCTGTCCAGTTTTTTAAATTCAGCTGAAACTTTTACCATTAGAAAGAGAATATTATTGGCTTTCAGAAAATATACACTTTTGATATATAAAAATTTGTTGTTCTAAAGATATGATCAATTAAAGAGAATGTGTCAAGAAAGGTGAACACATACCTTAAGGGTAACAAATAAGTAATTTTGATTTTTGACCTACTTTGAAATTTTTTTGCGTGTATTTAATGTTGCGATTTTGTATTTTTGAAAAATTTAAACAGTATTAAATTTTGCGAAATTTGGCCTAATTTCACGAAATTAATTACTCGCGAAATTTAATACACGCAAAATATAATACCAATAAGGTAGGTTGGTTTGTCGAAAAAAAATAATTATTTAGGTCATTCATGGAATTTTTGTCTACATTTTGTCAAGAAAGGTGAACACATACCTTAAGGGTAACAAATAAGTAATTTTGATTTTTGACCTACTTTGAAATTTTTTTGCGTGTATTTAATGTTGCGATTTTGTATTTTTGAAAAATTTAAACAGTATTAAATTTTGCGAAATTTGGCCTAATTTCACGAAAATAAGTACCCGCGAAATTTAATACACGCAAAATATAATACCAATAAGGTAGGTTTGTCGAAAAAAATAATTATTTAGGTCATTCATGGAATTTTTGTCTACATTTTGTAATTTTTTAAGACAAAAAAATTGTCTTCGTTGAAATAGCAAGAACAGTTTTTAGGTTGGCAGAGTAGGCTGCCAGCAAACTAACATTTTCCAAGTCCAGCCCAGAGTGTATAATATTTTACAACTAGAGGAATGTAAAGAGATGGAAAAACAGCTTCTTGAAAACAATGGAAAAACGGCTTGTCATATACCAGGTCTCTTGCCCTTAAGGGAGTCGAGTAAATAGGTTTCTTTTGATGTCGCTATAAAAAATCTGCATAATTAGCATGTTATGAAAAAAATCTTTTGTTTCAAGCCTGATTATGCGCAAACTTTTAGGGCTTATATTTTTGATACACCTCTCCTATACGAAATGGTACCTATATCTTCTTGCTCAGAATTTCTGAGCGATTCTACTGATATAACCGCATCATGACCGCACCATAATATGGAAAGCTACAGCTCGAGAAAATTATAACTTCATCTTGATTTTACTCGACTTTTTTATTATTATTATTATACAGATTTACAAGCTAGGCTCACGATGGGCCTCTAACCGATCTTCTTTCACATTCCTCTAGTAACAAATTTTTGTGGGTGGTTTTTCCATGCATCATTCAGTTTCTCTTTAAACGACTTAATCGATTGTGCGGATACAACTTCTCTTGGTAGTTTATACCACGTTGGCACACATCTATAGTAAAACGACTTAGTTTGGGGTCCATTGAAGCCGTCATTAGCAAAGTTTGGTAAAAGCTCTTTGGAATGTCTTCGTTTAGGACGTGTACGGCTGATTAGTTTTGAAGGTGTAGTATCTTTTTCGTAAAAGGAAAGATGTTTATAAACCTTCACCATATCACAAAACTGTCTCCGAAATTCGAGGGTTGGTAATCCAAGCCTTTTTAGCCTTTCACTGTACGGGAGGTGTCGATATATTGGGATAACTTTTGAAGCTCGTCTTTGGACTCCCTCGAGCATGTTCACATGTTTGCGTAGTTTGGGTGACCAGACTGACTGCGCGTACTCAAGGTGCGGCCTCACAAAGGCGGAGTATAGTGTCGTTATGGTATTTGGAGTAAGATAATCAAACCCCCTTCTGATAATACCAAGTGTCGAATTCGCTTTGTTTACCTGTTTGGCTATATGTTCTTCAAACATCAGCTCAGCATCCACCAAAACTCCCAAGTCTTTCTCCTCGAAAACATGCTCCAGTTGATTACCAGCGAGAGAATATGGATGTGCGTGCTTTATGTTAGCTAGTTTGCCAAGTGTTAAAACATGACATTTATCGGGATGGAACTTTAAGAGCCAATCTTTAGACCATTCATTCAATGTATCTACATCCTTCTGAATGACAAGAAAATCATTGATGGAATTGACCTCTTTGTATATCTTCGTGTCATCTGCAAAAAGTAATAGGTCGGAAACAACTTTGTCAGGAAGATCGTTTATATACAGCACAAAAAGTAGAGGTCCTAATACACTTCCTTGTGGTATACCGCTGATTACATCGTCTAGCTTTGAGTGAGATTGGTTCACTTTCACTAGTTGCTTTCATCCCTTGAGAAAAGATGTTAGCCAATCTTTGGTTTTTCCAGTGATTCCATATCCTTCTAACTTTTTGCAAAGTCGGCGATGGGGCACGGTATCAAACGCTTTCGCGAAATCGAAATATATGCAGTCGACGACTTTACCTTCCGACATACTTTCACAGCATTTGTCTATATACATCAGTAGTTGAGTGACAGTAGAACGTCTGCTGATGAAGCCGTATTGCTTTTTGGATAGCAACTTTAGGTTTGTAAGGTATCTTGTGATATGCTCTCTTAAGATTGACTCCATTAGTTTACAAACTACTGATGTTAGACTCACTGGTCTATAGTTGACTGCTAGATTATGAGCAGATTTTGTAAATAGGAGTAACGTGGGCAAGTTTCCAATCCTCAGGTAATTCTCCTTCAGTCAAGGTCTTGTTCATTATACGGGAAAGAGGCGATCTCGTCTACAAGCTCTTTTAGCATTTTCGGGTGGATTTCATCGGGACCGAGTGATTTATTTGTATCAAGCTCCTTAATTTTCTTAGATAGCATTTCCTTGGTTATGACGATATCGTCAATAATTTCCTCGGTCCTGCTTGGAAAATCAGGGACTTCACCTTCTGGTTCATTAGTGAAAACACTGCAGAACTGTTTTTGGAGAATATTCGCCTTTTCATTATCTTCGTGACGCAGGGATGATTTATCTTTTGGTGTTTCTAGAAGAGAGGAAACTCCGCTAGCAGATTTCATCTTACTTCGCACGTGTGACCAGAAAACTTTCGGATTGGACTTGGCTTTGTTGCATATGTTCTGTTCGTAGTTTCGACGAGCTCTTGTCATCATGCGATTCACTCTGTTTCTTGTTGTTATGCGATCTAGCCCATTTCCTGTGTAGTCGTCGTTTTTCACTTACTTCTATCTGTAGGTCTCTTCCTATTGGTATCGATCCTTTTCTTCTTCCTTTACAAGAACCAATTTAATATCATTGCGTTCAGAATTTCTTTTGTTATATACATTGGTAAAAATATTGCTCCTTATTCTTAAAAATTGAACTAGTAATCGGCAAAAAAGGAAAAACAAATTTTCATTTTTATCGTCAAATCATGTAGAAACCGTCCGATTTGTATGGTGAGCCGTCTTTTCTGGACTTTCATTTAATGACCTAATCAACGTTTTTATAATAGAAATTTCAATAGAAGTGATCGTTGAACTTTGAGTAATCAGAAAAGCTGTTTTTCCATCTCTTTACATTCCTCTGGGACAACAGGTTTGATACACTAATTAGTCTGCCAAACCAGAGTGTATTTCTATCAGTAAATTTTTGTGAGTCGCTTTCGCAAAAACCATTTAATTTTGAGATCAGCAGGATGGTATTGTCAACTTTCAGAACACTACCTGCAGTTTTGCCTGTATATTTACATAAATTGTGGTGACAAGGAATGGTTTTAGTGCCAAGAACAAATTTGAGATGAATATGCAATGAAATTAATTGGATTGAAAGTATAACGGCTTTGAGAAGATGCAATGAAAAACATGAATTAAATCGGAAAATAAAAATTCGATTACCTGCACAACAACATTGTTCCATCATTCAAGGGATCATGACTTTTTAAGTGGTATACAGTTTCCACGGGTTTATCAGGTATGGTAAGGATTCCAACTTTCTTCAGTGTAAAGGATAAAATCTGTTTGATGTCCCTGTTAACCTTTCGAAAGGTGCATCCATTGGCGATTACAAATTCTGAATTTGGGACAACCTGTGAAATGAGAGTGAAAACTACTTCCTAGCTTTTAAAAAACGCAATTTTTCCACAATGAGCATTTTGCTTTTCCTCCACCATCATGCATCATGCATTATGCAGAAATCTTTTTCTCTTGGCCTGAACATTGATGTTTCAGACAAGTTTAGGTCACAAAATTTTGGAATGTTTTGCATCTGGAATCCTGGCCTGAACACACTTCAAACAAGTTCTAAATCAGCAAGTGGCCTTAAAAGGTGGTGGGGGACCTGGGGACGTGCGGTATTTCAGAATTGCAGAAATCGACCCTTTATTATTTGAAATTTTGGAGGTCGGGCAAAATTCCTGTGGTATTTCGGAATTCTGAAATTGTTTCGGTATCGGAAATCCATGAATTTTTGCGCGCGCAGCGCGTATCTCGTTTGGTAAAATGTGCGCGCGATATACTAAATTGGTCCCTATATGGCTAAACATTTTTGAAAATTCAGTGTTCGTGTATGACTACATGACACCAAATTCTCGTGTTTCCTCAGATCGCATCGCTTTCGAAACTAAATCCTCATATTGCAGCAAAAGAACTCCTATGATTGGTTTGTTTTCCCGCGCTACTAGCAAACTGGCAGACAATGTTTTTTGATTGGTCGATTTATCTGAACCTGATTGGTTGATTTTTTGAAGCTGTTTCTGTAACTACCAACAAAAGCTTTTTCTGTTGATATGTCTGCCTGTCACTCACTGGTTTGATTGATTGTTGAATTTCTTTGAAATTTCTTAACAAATTTTGAGAAATCTGATTTATTAGTCTGTTAGTATCTTATCAACATAGTACTATTTTGCACAATTTGTTTTTGCGTTTGGATTATCTGCTCTTGCAAGAATTGTTGTTATTCATATTGCTGTTGGCTGTGTTTGGTCTAAGCTTACCACTGCTGTTGGCTTCCATTGTCAAGTTTTTCTGGTGGTTCGTTCACCTGTTTCCAGCTAGCTAGGGAAGTATATTTACTTTTTTTGTTTTTTAACTTTGCACATTTTCAACTGTGGTAAAGGTTTTCACTCCAACAGAGTTGTGATACCAATACTCCTAACATTACTCAGCTAAATATAATAATAATTAATTGTCACTTTACATTGTCCTGAAAAGATGGATATTTTGCAATCAAGGACAGCACCTTTAGGCCTCAAAAATCTTGGTCAAAATGTTTGTTTCTTTAATTCACTTGTCCAAGCATTGTATTCAATTAAAAGTCTTCGGGAACGTGTTTGTCAGTTTGAAATTGATGTCGGTACCCCAAAGTAAAAAATAGCGATCAATGAATTATTTACATCAATGAGTTCTTCGGCTGTTCCAATAGAAACATATCAACTAATTGCTTTCTTTGAAATTGGGGGATACGACCATTCCAGATTTGAGCAGTTTGATGCTCAAGAATGTCTTTTACATATATTGGAAATTATTTATCCGTCAAATCCAGATAATACTGTGTCAGACGCTTCAATTTTTAAAATCGCAATGCTAGAGGAATTGCTTTGTAAAAATTGTCAGAAAGTATCAGAGAAAAATATGTATGATTCTATATCCTGTATTAAATTTTCTAACTTATATAACAATTCCATTGAAAAAGAACTTTTGAAACTGATAAATGCTCAAAATGCAGAGCTGCTTGATGAGCCATATGTGTGTTCTAATTGTCCAACGCGTACGATGGCATTAAAATCAACAACACTGCTCCATGTTTCTGATTATCTGATTATTTCCTTGGGTGTATTTCGTTTTGATCAAGCAACAAATACTTGTAGAAAAGTTATTCCAGAAATTACAATTGAGAATCGAATTGACAATATTCTATTAGGAACTTTAGAATTACAAGCAGTCATCTTTCACCATGGCGAAACTGCAAATAGCGGCCATTACACATCAGCTGTAAAATATGGTGAACAGTGGTTTTCTGTGGACGATGCCATAGTGAATCCTATCCACAACCCTAATTTTAACTGTAAAGTGAATGACCATATTGTGCCTTATTTATTAATATATAAAGAATCAAATGTTGTTACATCTTTTGCTAATCATACAAAAACAAATTTCCCTCTGATATCCTTTCCCACAAAACCAACGGTGACAACAACTACACCTAATAAAGTTAACAACAACCGCAAAAACAAAGCTGATCAAATTCTACAGAAAGAATGTGACTTATATGGGATTACATTTTTACAGCCAAATGAAAATGAAACAACCACTGCCATAAGGAAACGGAGAAAAGCAATGCGTGATGAAATTAAACATAAAAAAAAATGTCCTGAAAACCAAAAAGAAGACTTTGACTGTAAAGCATGCCCTATAGATGAAAAAACACCAGTCTTAAAAAAACAATTTTCCAATCTGATCAACAATTCAAATATACTTCCTAATCAACCTCAAATTGACAAACCAACATTTGATTTTTCAATCACTTCTATCAATTCTGTTTCAAACAAGAGTAATCCTAAGTATTATGGCAAAGCTATATGTACCTTTCCCTTGAAAAAAGTTTCACTTGATAAGCCAATAATAAAAATAACATACCCAAATCAAGTTAAAAGTGAGGTAAAAACAGACAGTCCTGCAAAGAGTCCAAAAGCCATCAAAGAGAAATTGAAAGTGAAAAATATAAAAATAAAACAAAAAGGCATTCTAAAAAGTAAATTTTTTTTTCAAAATAATAAAAAGTATAAAAAGAGTATTGAAAATAACAATTATTATGTTCAAAAGACACTTTCTCAGTCACGCTCAAGTCAAAGGCAAAACATTGAACTTTTGAGCTCAATACCAGAAACAGAACAGCCGGTCGTCCAAGAGGACAATGAAATATCCTCAGGTGTCACTTCTAACGTCTCCTCAGCCATTCATAGAAGCCTAAGTGTAGGAATCAATCAAAAAGTTTGAAAATGGGAAATGATCCAACATTTGAACTGCGATATATGTATGGAAATATAAAAATGTTTGTTTCTTTAATTCACTTGTCCAAGCATTGTATTCAATTAAAAGTCTTCGGGAACGTGTTTGTCAGTTTGAAATTGATGTCGGTACCCCAAGTAAAACAATAGCGATCAATGAATTATTTACATCAATGAGTTCTTCGGCTGTTCCAATAGAAACATATCAACTAATTGCTTTCTTTGAAATGGGGGATACGACCATTCCAGATTTGAGCAGTTTGATGCTCAAGAATGTCTTTTACATATATTGGAAATTATTTATCCGTCAAATCCAGATAATACTGTGTCAGACGCTTCAATTTTTAAAATCGCAATGCTAGAGGAATTGCTTTGTAAAAATTGTCAGAAAGTATCAGAGAAAAATATGTATGATTCTATATCCTGTATTAAATTTTCTAACTTATATAACAATTCCATTGAAAAAGAACTTTTGAAACTGATAAATGCTCAAAATGCAGAGCTGCTTGATGAGCCATATGTGTGTTCTAATTGTCCAACGCGTACGATGGCATTAAAATCAACAACACTGCTCCATGTTTCTGATTATCTGATTATTTCCTTGGGTGTATTTCGTTTTGATCAAGCAACAAATACTTGTAGAAAAGTTATTCCAGAAATTACAATTGAGAATCGAATTGACAATATTCTATTTAGGAACTTTAGAATTACAAGCAGTCATCTTTCACCATGGCGAAACTGCAAATAGCGGCCATTACACATCAGCTGTAAAATATGGTGAACAGTGGTTTTCTGTGGACGATGCCATAGTGAATCCTATCCACAACCCTAATTTTAACTGTAAAGTGAATGACCATATTGTGCCCTATTTATTAATGTATAAAAAAATCAAATGTTGTTACATCTTTTGCTCAATCATACAAAAACAAATTTCCCTCTGATATCCTTCCCACAAAACCAACGGTGACAACAACTACACCTAATAAAGTTAACAACAACCGCAAAAACAAAGCTGATCAAATTCTACAGAAAGAATGTGACTTATATGGGATTACATTTTTACAGCCAAATGAAAATGAAACAACCACTGCCATAAGGAAACGGAGAAAAGCAATGCGTGATGAAATTAAACATAAAAAAAAATGTCCTGAAAACCAAAAAGAAGACTTTGACTGTAAAGCATGCCCTATAGATGAAAAAACACCAGTCTTAAAAAAACAATTTTCCATCTGATCAACAATTCAAATATACCTCCTAATCAACCTCAAATTGACAAACCACATTTGATTTTTCAATCACTTCTATCAATTCTGTTTCAAACAAGAGTAATCCTAAGTATTATGGCAAAGCTATATGTACCTTTCCCTTGAAAAAAGTTTCACTTGATAAGCCAATAATAAAAATAACATACCCAAATCAAGTTAAAAGTGAGGTAAAAACAGACAGTCCTGCAAAGAGTCCAAAAGCCATCAAAGAGAAATTGAAAGTGAAAAATATAAAAATAAAACAAAAAGGCATTCTAAAAAGTAAATTTTTTTTCAAAATAATAAAAAGTATAAAAAGAGTATTGAAAATAACAATTATTATGTTCAAAAGACACTTTCTCAGTCACGCTCAAGTCAAAGGCAAAACATTGAACTTTTGAGCTCAATACCAGAAACAGAACAGCCGGTCGTCCAAGAGGACAATGAAATATCCTCAGGTGTCACTTCTAACGTCTCCTCAGCCATTCATAAGAATCCTAAAGTGTATGAATCAATCAAAAAGTTTGAAAATGGGGAAATGAGTCACACATTTTTGAAATGCGATATATGTATGGAAATACATCCTCAATTCCACACATCTTTTGAAAACAAAGATAATCGCTTAGTCAATTTAAATAATATAAAACTCAATAAAAAAAATATCTGTCCAAAATGTGTCACAGACAGTAGAAAGCGCAAACCAAAAAAGACCGCAAGATGTCAAATGTACTGAGAAAAATAAATCCAATAATAAAATAAATCAAGAGCTTAGAGCTGCAAAGTGGTCCGGTATTGATAGTCCTGAAAGTGATCTTGGTCCAAAACAAGACATAATTAGGCATAATAACATGCACTTTGGTCCAATTCCAGAATGTTTCAAAAATCTTACAACTGTTGAATTGGCACTCATATCTAAAATAACTGTCTGTATGCGTGTTCACATGCTGAGGTATGGCATGATGTCATCTAAGGGCCATTCTATAAGCATCCCTCAGAGGATGTCAATAGCCACCCAGTTACCTAAACTTCCTGAGCAGGTAGGTATTGTTGTTTTAAAACGCAGAGGTCAAAAGCAACAGAAAGTCAGACATTTCACTGTACAAAGACAAGCAGTTGAAATTGCATTGAAATGCTTATGCTTTGGAATACCAAACGGTGGTTATGACACGCTTAGAGCTAATACAAAAAAATACTGCGGACCAGACCATAAAAATAGAACATTGACTAACAAATATTTTGAGCATTTTCCAAACCCTTATTATTTTGATGTTGATATAATGTTTGAAAGATTGAGTGCTCTACCAGCAGAAAGGGAGGAATATTCCGGATTAAAAACTGTGTTTACGGAAAACAATGTACCTGAAACTGAGCTAGGCCCGGCACCTGCCCAGTTTGAAGTACCCTTCTCGCCTGACGATGAAAGCTATACAACATCAAGTATCATATTACCTGCTGAACCCAAAGATGTTAGTGAAGAAATTAAAACGATTGTTAAAAATGTGACAGGAAGTGAAGATATTGCCAACAAGTTTGCACTAGCAGAATGGAAATATGCAGATGCTGAACCTTTATCTGAATTAAAAACTCCCGGCTTTTTTGCGCAAGCCTTTCCATCCATCTTCACAGCAGCTACCTGTGACTTTACCCATAATCCTTTGGTGACAGTCAGTTTGGATGAATGGATAAAGCATATTTATTTTCAAAAGGATAACCGTGTCTCTAAACATCCATTTTTAAAATTTTTTCTGTACAATCTATCACTACGTAAAAAAGCTTTAAACAATGGCAACTTTTTAGTAGCGCAACAGCTAACCGACAGTCACATTAGCATTGATGAACTGAAAGAGCGTTTTAACAATAATGACGATTCAATTGCTAGAAAAGTTATCAGGATGGGCTCCAATCTTGTCAATTCTGACCCATATTGGAACAGATGCAAAAGAGAATTGGATGCTTTACTTTTCTTTAGAAGATACTCAATAGGGGATTTACCAAGTTACTTTCATACTAATAGTATGGCAGAACTCCACTGGGCTCCACTTAAACAATTTTTGGCTAAATACATTAGTTCTACATGTGAGATCACTTATGATAATATTTTAAATAAATTGAATACAGATATGCATTATCTCAGAAGAACAGTTTTACAAAATCTGCACATTGCCACTTTATATTTTGAGACAAGGACAATAAATTACTATAACACTGTAGCCAAAGAGTTGTTTAACTTAACTGATTATTGGTTTCGCTTCGAATTTGCCAAATCAAGAGGACAAATTCACAGCCATGGACTCATATTTTCTGAAACTCAAGCCAAAAATATCGAGCAAGCTCTTGATATAGATGGTTTATCCAGTGACCAAGAAAAAGCTGAGACCTTATATAAATGGCTTCAAACACATGAAGAAGACACAGATACCATATTTTCACCAGGCTTTGTTAGTATGCACCCTGCAGGTGGCTCTCAAGAGAATGGCCAAGATGGCTCTAAAGTCTGGATTCCAAATAAGGAAAAATGGGCAAAACCAGAGGGTACCCAAGAGCCTCCTGAAATTGACCCACTGAATCTTATAATGACAGAATATTGCACCACCCCAGAAAAAGTTAGAGAATTGTATCTTTATCTTGTGAATCGAGTAGCATTACATAATTGTAATGACTATTGTCTGAAAAGAAAAAGAGTTGACTCTGATACACGATATTGTAGGGTACATTTTGGAAAAGAAGATCCCATATCTAAAAAAACACCAGGAAAAGAACTACATCCTTTCGACCCAATTATAACTGGAGATAAGCATCCAAGGTATGAGGGCCCCAGAGACCATTGCAGGATGATAATGAATGTAAAAGCTCATTTATTATCCTGGTTGGCCAACTGCGATACTCAGGCTCTGGTTGATCAAGATTTGTTAAATTTACAAAAATATATCACTTCTTACGCGTGCAAAGGTGCTGCCGCAACACAGGATTTGGTCACTATCTATGGTCACCTTTTAGACAGTGCAGATCCCAATGCTTCAGTTAAAAGTATCGTATTAAGATTGCTTAATAGGATACTTGGTAAAATTGATACACCTGCTGCTTGTTGTGACTTTATCAATTCTGGTGGCAAACTGTGGCATTGTACTAGAAAGTTTCAATCTGTTGGTTTGAGTGGTTATAGACCTCTTAGCAGTAAGCCTGATGGTGAAAACTTCACTCAAAAAATTGCTATCGATAAGTTTCTAAGTAATGAGCGTAGAGAAAAGAATCCTACAATGACCTTATATGATTGGGTGACAGAATGTTCTTGCAGAACCAAATGCGCTGCTGATCACTGCCCAGTTTTCACAGGTATCCAAGTGAATCCTGTCTGGCCACTCTCAGAAGACTACTGTAAAGGTAAGCTCATGATGTTTTCACCTGGAGTATGGACAAAACCTGAAGATTTGAAGCTAGAAGAAGAAACTTTTGGTGAAGCTTTTGCACGCTTTCTTGATACAGATCAATGCCCACGTGTTGTTAAAGATAATGTGAAATCAGCGAAAAAGAGATATGACGAAAAAATGGAGAGAGAACGTAAAAGAAGGCACAAGCTAAATGAACAGCACAATGATAATGCAAATCAAGAGTCACAAGCTGATTCTCAATACTCCTTTTCGTCCAGTACCTTTTCACAAGATTCTCAAATGAGGGAAGTTAATGTAGCTCATGAATTGTTGAATGAGCTTCACGATGCTAATCCCTCGAATGCTGTTGATGAGGAACTTGAGGTTCCATTACTTGATGGAGGACCAGACTTTGATTGGCATGGGTATGCAATGCAATGCTTAGGACAAGCTTGGCCAGATAATGTTGGCACTTGGTTGGATGATATGGATGCTGAAGTTGAGAAACAAACTGTCAATTCGTATGGTAGATGTGACTTGCCAAGAATTAATCTACTTTTAGCCAACGAGTTGCAAAGACTAATAATATCAATAAATCTAGAACGTATGATTTTACTCAAGAAAGGGGAGAACTATGAACCGTTACGATTATTAGTACAGGGGACTGCAGGTACAGGTAAAACTTTTGTCATAAATTCAATTAGTTTTATAGCAAGAAGATTACGTCAAAGAAATAATGCAGTGTTGAACCTGGCTCCTACTGGAACAGCAAGTTTGCTTCTCCCTGGTGGTCGGACAGTTCACTCCACCACACCTCCTCTTTCGAAATCTAAAACAAATGATCTCAAGTCAGCCCAAATGAGTGATTACCCATTAAAGGGAAAGGCTTTGAAAAAGCTTTGTGAGACTATTGGTTATAAAAATAAAGAACTTGAATTGGCTGTTTTAAATATGGATGAACGTAGCATGTTTTCAAAAGGACTCCTTGGATGGACAAGTGAAAGATTTTCCCAAGCCACAAATAATTGTGACAATACCTTCGGAGCGATTCCAGTTGTGAACTTTTTTGGTGATCTTGGCCAGCTTGGGCCAGTCAAAAAGTTAGATCTTCATCTCCGCCCTGCAAAGAATGCTTCACCTGATGAGCTTGCCGGGTTTGCCATTTACCGAAACTTTCAGGACGTCATTGTTCTTAATCAGACAATGCGACAGAAAGAGTGTGAAAAAGTGTTTCTTGAAAGGTTACTAAGAATTAGAGGTGGTAGAATCACACAACAAGACTGGCTTGCTGTAAATGCCAGATACGAAAAAGAGCTTCCCGAGGCTGAAAAGATGAATTACTGCAATGCTGAAATAACAATAACATTGCATGAAACTTGGCGTGAGGTGAATAAAGAACACCGAAAGAATTTAGCCAACTTAAATGTTCCTGTTGCCACAATACCATCTACAGGTCGAGGTTATCATCACAAGAATGGAGATAAACAAGTTGGTCAAATACCACCTAAAGCCACAATCGCAGTTAATTCAAAAGTTATATTGACAAAAAACCAAAGAGCGTTTACCCCCTATGGCTTACATAATGGTGCTGTTGGTATTGTGAAAGCAATTTTATATGAAAAAGGCACATCACCTCCAAAATTACCTACAGCAGTCATTGTTTATTTCCCGAGGTATACTGGACCAGCTTGGGATATTAACAATCCCAAATTTATCCCGATTACTGCAGTCCGCTCAAAATGTGAAAGTGAATGCTGTAGTCGAACTGGTTTACCATTGATGCCAGGTTATTCCCTCCCAATAGCTAAGGCCCAAGGTATCACTGTTGGAAGCAATCAACCTGCTGAATTCATGAGGGTGAGTATACAAGAAGGTAAGTACATGGAACAGCAAAGTTTGGGAATAACTTATACTGCTTTATCCAGAGCTGAAAGCGAGGATAGATGGTGTTTAATTGATAAAATACCACAAGACCGGCTTCATTACATAAACAACCATCCACAAATGCAGAATCGCCGTCAAGAAGAAAAGCGACTAAATGAACTGTCTGCTAATACTATTGCCAGGTACTCGCATCTTTTAAATAAATCAAAGTATCTTCAGCTGCTAAATGAATTTGATGCACTTTGCAACGATGGTATCATTACCAGTGTATGTACCAGTGGAAATGCAGCTTGTACCTGTGTATATTGCTCCTTGAAATAATCTGTCAACCGTATTGAAAGCAAAGATGGACCGATTCAAAATACTTTGGACGTACAGATTTAGCGAACAGAAACTTTGCTTTGGCAAGGTCAAATAAATATAAAATCACGCCATTTTACTTTTGTGAATCATTTCATTAAAACAAGACTCTCAAAGGAAATCGAGTTAGTGACAATTATTCCTTGAATTGGATAAAACAATATTTTTAACTAAGATGTAAAAGGCTACAAATATGATTTGAATTTGAATTAAAATTTATTTTTATCTTTAACAATTACATGCATAAGCCACAAAAGTTTCTGTTCGCAAAAGTTTGTACGCCTTAAGGATGCAATTTTAATGCACAATAATTGAATGTTCCTAGTACTTGACATTCCTAGTATTTCTTTTTAGCTATTTTATCAAAACAACCTAATGTAAATGAAATTTGGTTTTCAGATTTCATATCATCCTCCCTGCATAATAAGCTAATACTTTGAGATAAACTTTTTTACCCCCACTTTAACGCCTACTTTTATAAACCGTTTCGACTTTGGACCTTCGGAATTAATATATAATGAATGTCAAGTCCTAGTATACATTTTTAATTTTTGTAGTAAAGCATTAGATATTAAAATTCATTCGCTTTAAGTGTGCACTAATCTTTGATTTGCTTGCCATTTTTCGACCGTAACTAGAACACTATATTTTCTAAGAAAAATAATTCGAAAAATTTAGAAAATGAAGAAGAATTACTTTGAAGCCTCCTGATTTCAGAGGTACAATTATTTTGGCATAGCTGAAATTAAAAAGCTAAGATTAGTGCTCACATAAGGGAAAGGACTTTAGTAATAAACAAAGCAGCAATCCAAAATTGGATATGACTTCATGGCTTATTGAAACGAATATTGGTAGAAAAGATCGCAATAAGACGATAAATATAAATTATCTGGATGTTGACTGGCCACTTATATCGCAATAAGACGATACTTATCAAATTACAGCTAGCTGGAGTCGGGACGGATGGCAGACTATATCGCAATAAGACGATAGATATAAAAGTATATGTTGGCATACTATACATCGCAATAAGACGATACGTATTAAAAATAAACTGCCAGCTAGCCGGAGTTGGGCATCATCAAATGCTAAAGTCTGAACAAGGGTGGAAGGGTGGCAGACTATAAATCGCAATAAGACGATTGATTATCTGTATGTTAGCAGACCATACATCGCAATAAGACGATACATATTAAAAATGACAGTTTTGGACTGATTTGGACATTAAATTCTGGATATCATCCCTCTATTTGACTTCAGGTTTGAAAAAGTAGTTGTAAGAAGTAAGAAACGGTAAGTCTTAGTTATTACATGTTTTACTTTTTTCGGTATGTCCTTCAATCTTCTCGCAAAATAAAAAACAAATGCAATAAAAGTGACCGGTTTAAAGTCGTTGCAGTTTCTAATGTTTCTCTGAACCCACTTTTCTTTGAGATTATATATTACGTTTTAAAAGTTAGCCTGATTTCTGCTCTGTTTTTCTAATTCAATTAGATTCAATATGATGTCCTGAGAAAATCGAAACTGTTTCACCAACAACCAACGATTGAATCCAAGAATTATGAAATAGGTAATTTCCTTGATATTCTTTGTAATCTTTTTTACAGTTCCTTTACCCTGATGTTTTATATTTTGAAAATCATCCAGTTTAAAAATCTATTTTTTTCCATTATTCAGGTGACTAGTATCGGAGAATTTAAAAGACAAGACAAGTATAGTGCAGTTTATAAGTATTTCAATTTGTTAGCTAAGAATAGTTTGATTTAATTTTTTCCAATAAAATTCCACCTGATACGATTACTTGTTATCTTCGATATTCCCGGGAAATAGATATCTATCATATCTTTCAAACAGAATGTTTGGTTGACTTTTCTGTTTTCTATACTATTTGAAAAAATGATTTATAATTGAGACCATTATTTTAATAGAGACTATTACTTTTCTTAACTGTTCTGAAATGTCCAAATGTTTACTTTATTTAAAATTTAAATTACGTTGGCGGATACAGTATATCTAGTTTTTATAAAATACTAAAAATCAGCTTATGTGTCTTATGTGTTCTTTGAGTAGACGCAGGTAGACGTTGGACGTGCAGGAAGTCAGAAACAACTTACAAATTCAGTCCCAGTTTTATAATAAAAGAATTTCCGTTTTCTTTTCTTTTTTCAGTTCTAATATATTTGTAGTAAAAAAATGTCAACACAAGTTACCGACCCGCAAATGATCAGTTTAATGTCTCAGTTGCAGACAATAATCAACGGTGGTATATAATATTCTATATTCGGTTGATTTGTCAGTTATATTTATATAGGCGATGCCACCCAAATCTCCTGAGTGAAATTATATAGTTAGACAGAAATTCTTAATTGTTCACATATTTATCGAAGGTTGTGCTTGATGCTAACAGCTCACTTCTTAGTATCCCCTACTAATTTTGAATTATTGCCTTGAGATTTTCCTACTACTCATTGTCCTCACTTTCTACCAATATCGTTTGACATATTACTCAAACCCAATAATACATTGACATAATACAAAGATCGCCCAGACGGACCACCAGCTTTCGGCTAAAAGTCTGATACTGAAAATGATTCCTTTTTATATTCTTTAGCTGCTGAACAGTTAAACAATCTGCAGAGCAGGATCTCTGGATTTGGTAGGTATATTCGATTATAACTGGAAATCTTTAGGGTTGTACATTGTTTTAGGGGTTAATTTGATAAGGGAGGGAGACTTTGTAAGTTGCCCAACACATATGAAGAAGAAAAATAGAAACAGCGATTTACCTTCATGCCTTTCCAACTTGTAAGTTTATTAACCTTTTTTCAGATGGGACAGGTAAATCGTTGGATTCGATTCCACCGGGCGTTCCTGTCAATCAAGTCAGTAAGTAAATCACTTAACTTTAAATTTGAAAATAAAATTATGTGATTTGGAAAAAATTACATACATCACGTTGAACCAATTTCGTCAATTTTTTCTTAGTGATTTAAATCCCTGTTAACAAATTTATGACCGCATTTAATCTTATAACCCTTTTACCTGATCATACAGGTCACAAACGCTATGTTCATTTTGGTTGTTCACAAGATCAATTACTTATAATGTTTCTTTCATTTACATCACCCCTTCAAATCTGTTTTTTCAGCTTTCACGAGACAATTATTCGTCCACCGGGCGCAATCGGTGGCCAACGCCGACACAAGCGATGCTGGGCTTGGTTATTGGGTGAATGGAGACGGGATGTTACCCCCACGCACAAAGCCGGAAAGGCGTTTTAATAATGATCGTGGCCGTGGGAGAGGCAGTCGTGGTGATGGGCGAGGTGGTGGTCGAGATGGTGGTCGAGTTGGGCGTGAACGGACCAGATCAAGATCACGAAATCGTTCGCGCTCAAGCTCCCGATCCCGGTCACGGTCCAGGTCACGCACGTGTTCGGAATGTCGGCGCCGCAATCGCCAATGCTACCATAGAAAGTAATAATATTCATTTCTAACTAGCTATAAAATATTTTAAGACTTCAAAAGAAAAACATCTGTATTCTTACTTTGCTTCGTTGTTGCTGGAAGAAATAGATATGTTACTTTTTATGATAGCATTTTATTTTAGTAGTTTATCTACATCACTTTGTAAAATAATCGTTCGATCTTCGAGGGTCTTCAAAATAATTTATACCTTATCGGGGAAAACTTAGTCGGGGAAAAGTGACGAAATTTTGGACAAGTGACGAATATTTTTCCCGACGAAAATTTTCCCCGGCCTTAATGCGTTTAACAACTACCAGCAAGTGACGAATTTTTCCCCGACGAAATTTTTTCCCGATAAGGTACTTTCCAAATATTTCGTGCTTTTATGTTTGGCTTAAAACAGATGTTATGGACTTTGTCCATAAAATTATTCGTTATTTGTTATTAATCAATTCTAAGTAATTCGGTAAACAACATAACGTTACTAACTTGATATATTTAGTCTCTAGTCTCTATTCTTAATCTTTATGTAGTCTCTAGTCTCTATACTTAATATATCTTAGCGCTTATTTATGACAATTAAAATAGATATTGTAGATATATCATTATATAATATTAAGATAGTTATTGAATTATCATTGTTTATTTATTTGTTTATTTATCATTTGTTTGTGATTATCATTGTTTGTGATTAATCCTACGAAATTATATCAAATTTGAAAAATTCAAAACCTTTACTGTGTTTCTTTCTTACCTGTTGAAATTGAGACAGATTTTTAAAGAATACCACCAGAAAGACATGTAGGCCGTATATTCCATCTCGAGGAATGTTTTCTTATTGATATTCTAATTTAGAACGTAACAAAGGGGGGGGGGTAAATCAAAATTTTGGCTGCAATCCCCACCATCATATTTGGCATAAAAGGGGAATTCCCTCGAAGTTTGAAAACCGCAAGTGAATTTTAGGTGCTTTAAAGTACGGTTGGAAAGATAAGGTGAACAACCTTACGATCTCAGGATCTAAAAGCTCAAAAAGGCTGAGAATATAGCCTGAAAGTCACTCAACCCCTACCAAATAAAAAGACCCAATGAAACAAAGTGAGGGTACCAAAGTCGCAATTCTCGCCCGAGCTTCAAATTCGGATAAATGTTAAAACAAACGTTATTTTTCATAATGACTATGGTTAAAATACCCAAAAATGCCAAAATATTTCGGTGGGGATTTGGAATCCCGGAATTGCGAAGATTTAAAAAAAAGATAAAATCGTCACACTGATTTGTAGGGGTTAAAATACCTGAATGTAGAAATAAGGCTAATCACCGTCACCGTCTGATTTTGAAATATTCTTCCCCGTCTCTTTCTTCGTCAAATTCCGTACTAAAAAAGGCCCGATACTGTCACACCGTAAAAGTACGAACTCTCCTAGCAAGATATTTAATTCCTGTAACCTGTACAGCAACTAATGAACTCTTTGCAATGCAAACAGAGTGGAGGAGCGTGGGCGTTCTGGAGCGCGCGCAACCCCTTTTATATTGATTTTCCTTTCCCCAAAAATTTATACTTTTCAATTTTTCAATCGAAGCTTTTCGAAATCTAAACTTTGCAAAATATTTAACAACAACTTCAACAACACCGAAAAGAAAATATTTTTTTTCGCCAACAACACAATCACTAACCTACAACACACCAACGAAGTATTCAAACCATGACCTTGGTGAGCCACTGGTATTTTTGCGAAGCGAATGTACATGAGCGAAGCAGTTTTGCTATCGTGTGTGCGTACCTTTAACTATCCATTCCTTTCAACTCTCTATAAGGCAGGAGATGGGAAAAACGTTTCGAATCTCCGAGTTGCGCGATACCAAAATATAAAGGAGATAAAATACAAAGGATATTCAGCGAAATGGTAACTCAAATTACCTCCGTTATATCAAATTTGACGTATACGTCAGAATGATACGAAGAACGAGTAAACTCTCCGTAACCCGTGACGCCAATGTTTAGGAGATAACAAACACGAAGAACATCCCGGGAAATGATAAAACAAATTACCTCCGTTATAGTAAATTGATATTATTTGAATTTATTGCAAAGCGAAAGTGATGCCATTATGCTTTTTCAAAAATCAAAACAAACATGGAAGGTTGTTGCTATTCTCTTTTACTTTGTTGTCTTTGGTGTTCATGCTATTAATGAGTTGAATTGGATCAAGATTTTTTTATGATTGTCACAAGAAATGGCTTATGTTGTAGTGTACTTATCATTCTTTTCTGAATCGAATGTTTTGTTTCCATTTTGACGGTTGGAATGAGAGATGCCAATTTCTTGCAAAAATAGGACAATTTTGTAATTTTCACTGACTTAGGTTAGTTTTCACTCAACCTCAGATCAAAATCTTCTTCTTCTGCAATATTGACTTAACTGAATTAGAAAAAGGTGAACCAGGAGAACCAAGAAGAACGGAGGTGAACTCATCTGGTAAACCGGCTGAATCGTGGTGAACCCAGAACCCTTCTGCACAACTTCTTACAGTACTTTGAAATTTTCTTTGTGCATTTTGAACGTGGAAAACCTTTGTTGTCAACACACTTTTGACAAGGAGTTAGTTCATGTAATGTTTCCAGATCACCCAAATAGACACTATACGCATGCGTAATTTGCCGTTCTTTTCAACCACAAGCAGTTATTTCCCGTGACAATCAAAGAGGAATGAATCTCTAGGGGTGGAACAGTCACTTTCGGTCGGGGTTGTGGATGGCGAAATATGAAATTTGTCGTTCTTTAAAAATTTGTCGTTCTTTTTGTCGCTTTTTAATAGTTATTTGTCGTTCTTTTTAGACGATCTGGAAACGTTAGATGAACAGTCTCCAAGCCTTTAAAACATGAAAAAATTTTTGTTGTCAACTATAAAAATTTTCCTCCACATTTATCTGTTTAAAATGTGAAAAGCTTTTGTTGCTTATATGAGAGTTAATTCATTTAATCTTTACAGCTCACCCTAAAAGAGACTTATACGCATACAAAGTTTTGCGTTCTTTTAAACCACATGTACCGTCAGATTGGGTAACTTGCATCAGTGGAGGCTAACATGCATAGCCCTCAAATGAATGATCTGAACTGGTCTTTAAAATACAACTACGCAGCTCCGCTCGCGCATCTTTACTCTACAATTTTTGTTTCGATTTAACTTTGGGCCATATCAGAATTTATCTGTAACAGGGGGCGGACGACACAGGATTTCCGAGGGCAAAAGTTTTCACCAAAATTCGAAATTTCCAAGGTGAGAGAAGAAAATGTATGAATTTCCAAGGCAATTGAATTAAAAAAGGCAAAAAAGAGTGGAATTTCCGAAGCATTTTGCAAAAATACATGGATTTTCATCGGAATTTCCAACCACCACTGGAAAAGAAAAATTATTTCCGAGGCTAGAAAAAAATTAAAAATGCACGTCGTCCGACGGGGGGTAACAAAAATTTTCTGGAATGGCCCTTTGTATTTTAATGACCAGCCAGGTCTTTCATTTGAGGGCTATGCATGTTATCCTCCACTGATGCAAGCAAGTTACCCAATCTAACGGTACTTAATTCCCGTGATAAACAATGATGAATAATGAATCTGTGTGGTACAGTCACTTTCTGTCGGGGTTGTGGATGGCGATGTGTGATATGTCGTTCTTTGATACAGTAAGTTGGTCTAATGTCGAAATCCGTCTTCTAATTTCGACACCCTTCTTGAGAGATAGGAACAATAGAAACTGAGGAAGGTCGGAATCGCTGATTGACTTTGATTAGCGCGATGAGAGGAAAAATCTTTAGTCTATCAATGATTTCGACCTTCTTATTATATATTCCTATCCTATCGAAATTAGAAGACCGATGTCGACATTAGACCAACTTATGGTAGTTAGGGTTTGTCGTTCTTCATTTTGTTGCTTTTTAATAGTTATTTTTCTTTCTTTTTTAGATGGTCTGGAAACATTAGATTAAAAAGTCTCTTTTCTCATTTTTGTTGGCATTCTTTTTCAAATGTGGAAACTTCTGTCTTGAACTTGGTATTTGTGTTTTAAATGTGGAAAGCTTTTTTTGTCAATTTGGAAAATTTCTTCCACGTTTGACGTCTAATATGGAAAACTTTAGTTGGCAACTTGAAGTTTTCTTTCACTTTGGGCAGATTACAAAAATGTTTCCCATAAGATATTTTTCCCTCCTTGCAATCTGTTGGAAATTATGAATTTGGAATTGCTTTGTCCTATTTTGTTTCTTTTTTTTTAACATTATTAGTTATATTACTGTATGATAATGCAAAATGACTTTTTTGAAATTATGAAATTTTCCTTGGTTCATTTTATGATATCCTCCTTTTTGTAAAGGTGAAGCGTGATGCTACAGATCAAATCTGTGTTTTGACTGGACTCACCAACCTTTATAATTATAAGGGTACAGTTTGTTTTTATTTTCTAAGTTCAAAATGCCCTGAGTGTGTTTAGTGTTTTCATCTTCTTATATTGTTGTTTCTTTAAACTTATTTGCTATTTATTCTAGAAAATGAAAAATAGAACGGTTGAAGCTTCATTTTTCTCAATGAGAGATAATCTACAGATGTCATTTTTACAGAGAGGGACTATAAAAAATTTGCAAATGATAGGATATCCGGAAAGACTGCAGCAAATGTAGAGGAAAACTGCACAAATGCCGCGTCGTTGAATAAAATATTTTGCTTGCAACTTGCGAATCGAGGAGGCTCTGGAACGCTTCGCAACTTTTATACATATACGGCTTGTTATTTTGATTTTTAAGAGAGCATGTTTATCAATCACACTTTGAAAATAGAATGATTTTGTTGGTCCCATGACGTTGTTACCACTAGTGCCATAGTATACATAAACAAAAATCCAATTGCACCACTGCATTATATCATTCAATTTTTCTGGCATACTTGAATTTTAATGTATTTATTTGTTTTCATTTTTAGATCTTTATGGTTACGTTATTAATGTTTCCGAAGAAATTATTGGCGCAAGCGGAAATGCCTATTTTAATATCACCGTAAAGACCTTTTTGGAAATGTCTCTAAAAGTGGGGGATGCTTATTTTTTCAACAAATACCGGGGATCGTTCTATGAAGAATTTAACCTCTCTTTTTCTATTGAAGATTATCAAGTCTCTTCCTTGCAAGAGGCAAAGAACAAAGAAAAACAGTTTTACGACGTGAAAGGAAAAATAAAGTGGTCGTCGGATGAGGAAACGAAAACGAAAAAAGATGGCTCGAATGGGCGACTTAGAGAAGGAAATATTGTAGATGAAAGTGGGAATAGCGTTCCTATAGCGATCTGGGGGAAGTCGATTGATTCCATTAACGACGGAAAAGTACATATATTTACTCATCTCCAAGTCAAATTCTACTATGGTATTCTGAAATTGACAACAACCAAAGGTACCGTCATAGTTGTTACGAAAGATCATTTTCAAATTGATATGAAATCGATAGAATCAGTTGACTGGAAGAAAATTGAAGACGAGGAGAACAAAAAATCATTTCCTACAATCAATAATGCTGTTATTATTGGTTGCACTATTGACATATACCCTCAGTGCACCAATAGAAAATGCCGTCGCAAAATCACGCCTCCAGAAGGTGAAGAAAGATTCTCATGCCAATGCGGACGAAGATTAGACGATGCTTATCTCAGTGTTGGGTTTAATGGTACCATTGAAATCGAAAATGAAAACGACGACGTCGAATTGACCTTCCATCCGAATGTGTTGGAACCATTGTTTGGTAAGGATTTTTTACTGCAGTATTTAGAAATAAACAATCTTTAGAAAACAAGGTTATGGATCTAACAAAAAGCAAAGTAAAAATCACGTATTCCGAAGCTAAAAAAGAAGTCACAAACATTGAATTATATCAATGAACTAATTAAAACATAAACATTTTATTTTGTTCTTTTCACTTAGTGTTGCTTTTTAGCATAGTTTGATTTTATGAACTCTATATTCTTTTGTTTTCGCTAATTTTAGCCATGTTGTATAATCTGTTTCATGCTATTATATGCTAATTTAACTCGACAAAGATGTACATTGTGTCCATAAAAAAGCTAATAGAATATTGTACATCCCAATTTCTATTCGGTTTATTTTTAAATACACTGTATCGGAAATTGTACTAAAGAATAATATTTTAATCGAAAAGAAAATTTGAAAAGAGGAAAAGAAAAGATGTTCTTTATCTTGCTACCTTCAAATATGAAACAACTTTTCGCCTCTTGGCTGGATCTTTGATTTTTATTCACGGCGATCTTAAATCGGATTCAAAAATGTTCAATTTTGGCCATAAAGAAAAATCGATGATGTCTAAAGAGATAATTTTCCCTTTATCCGTAGAAGAACTAAAAAGCGAATTTACAGTGAAAATTTCAAAGTTCTACTCCTTTCCAGTCCGAAATAATTCCAATTCCGATTTTGAGGGAGCTCACGCGGGATGTGGTGGGATATTGAGGGAGCTGAAAGTAAACATTTCCAAAATTATCCGATTTTGAACAACAATCTTAAAAAAAAAAGTTTTGGGTTAAAATTGTACATACTAGGGCTTCATTCACCCAAAGAATGGGGTCCTTTTAAGAACTTTTACAGCACTTTTTACAAAAATAGACTTTCGATTTCCCCGATTTTTAAACATTACTCTAAAGATCGCAGTGATTAGTAACAAATTCTATCATGACAAAAAAAATATTAGATTACACAATTTTGACAAAGTTTTAGATTTTACACTCTCAACTTGATATTTTACTTTTATGACTTGTACAAAGGTTTTAAAAAAACAAAAACAGAAAATATTTATTATAAAACATAAAAAGTTTTTACATTACATAGTTTATTTAATTCATCTTTTGATATTTTGATTTAGTAAAAAAAAAACTGTCTACTTTGACTTTTAATTTCAAAAAAAACTTTTCCATCGATCACAATATTACTGAACAAATAATTCACGCTTGAGTTTTGAATTACTAATTTCAATCTAAACACTTTAAATGGTATCATTCAAAAATATTAGATTTTTCTACGTTTTGAATATCACAAATGTAATAAATATGGCATTCTTACTTGGTTTATAAAATAAAACTTTGAAAAAAACGCTGTCTTATCCAAGTGATTTCCGTAGCCTAAATTGAAAACAAGTATAAATTTTAAGATGTTCGAAAATGTGAATCAAAAAGCCGTTCTATGCACGTTATATCCTGCTTATTTTTCCTTTTATAACTGGTTAACGTTTCATTAGCTTATTGAATTAGTCATAAATTTTTCGTCATGGATATTAATTTCGGTGGCCTTTAGTGCAAGCTATGACTAGTTTAGTGAAGGCTTCATTCTAGGGATTGAAGTTAGCTGAGTGCTACCAAAAACATCAATAGTATATAAAGAAATTAAACACATTTCCAAGAATACTGTCCCAAAAATTGAAAGTTAAATTGGTACAAGCAAAAGAGTCAGGTAAAACCTTTCAGGTGTCCAAGATTGGTCTTCTTGAAATTACATCCAAAGGCTTAATATTTCAACGTCTGAAAGCCTCATTTAAAATTTGTAGCTTAACGTCAGAATTGAAACGGAAAGTTTATAAATACACCATGTAACTCAAATGTGGAATTGTATTTACCTTATTTTTAATAGATTAAGGGCTACTTTGTCAGTTGTTTTCTAAATTTTCTACTTACCAAGTGACTGATGTGGTAAGCAGGGTATGTTTTAAATTCTTTATAAAATTTCTTGTGCTCTGATGTATCGAACTATAATGATAATAAAGATTTGGTGACACCAAGTAAAATACCATGCATATAATCAGGTACTGCTCCATCACAAATACTGAACTCTGGTAAAATCAATAAACAAGATGGTCCTTTGATGCCATTCTCCTAAAATCGTTTTGGTGTTCTCAAAATCGTTTTAGGTTTATATAGATCGTTCTTTGAAATAGAAAAACGTTCCATCCGAAGGCAAAACGTTTCAATAAAATGAAATCGTTTTTCCTCGATGATTAAAATTCATCAAAAATCATGGCCAAGTAAAGGTACAAGAGTGGAGAGACAAAGCATAGGTCCGTATGTAAAATATGTGGACTCTTAATTGTCGGTGTGAATGTTCATGCTATTTTGATTCCCCTACCCATTAGCTTTCCAAAAATGTATAACGAGTGCTTTGACTAAAAAAGTCGCACGATTTTACAAATTTCCTCTTACTATAAAGCTTGATGACGTCAGCAGAAAATGAGATTTTTCGTTTTTTGCTAATTTCTGCTGACGTCATCAAAATTTCGAAAAACATTTTTCTTTCAAATGATTGACTTTAGTAAGATACATCTTTGGTGAAAGTTTGAAGTTAATTGGATAAACCATTCTTGACAAATTCAATTTTTAGTTTCAGTGACGTCATCGATTATTACGTAATAATCAGTTTTTGCGGTTTTTCGCGAAAATCAGCGATAAAACATTTAGGTTACACATCAGGTTAGAAACTACATCATAGTACCCTTCATGTTCAGTCATTTGTTTGGTCATTTTCTGTCGACTAATGCGATCTAAAAATTATGGTAATTTTAAGACATGCCATAACTTACCCGAGAACGATTAGATATATTTATACTTTTTTCAGATACCGAAGAAAGTGAGATAAAAAAAAGGAAAAAGCAAGATGAGCAGGCCAAGAAAGAGGCCCAAGTCAACCACAAACTTGTGGAATTAAACAGGTAAGAAATACAAATCAAAACATTTACAGCGTAACCTAAAGGAAGAATAGCCTCCCCTGGCCTATCAAATAAAAAGTAGAACTTTGCGGTTGTTGACTGTCTGGAGCATGAATCTGGAACATGTCCAATAAATTTAGGTAGGATTTAGATAGGAACTTAATGAACTTAATGTTCTGCAAGTTTGGCAAGACTATTTCTGTATAAAGATTGATGAAGGATGATGATTGAATGATACATTTTAATTTTTCAGAATATACCCCACAAACTTGCCATCAAAAGGTAATTCCTTATTTATTCAAATTTTACCATTGCAAATGGATAATAAGATATTCTTTATTGTGGTGCAAATAAAGCCACGTACACGTAATTATATTTTTGAAATACACGCCTCTGATAAAATAATGTTTTATTTCAGAACAATCTTACGCTATGTAGTCGCGCGGCTGAGGTCGAAAAACGTTTCATTTCGTGATACATCTTTTAGATTCCAAAAAAACAACGGAAACTCGCGAATTAGTATGTGTAGATTACAAAATCAAAAAGTTTCCACGATGTTATCGTGCAAGTAACGAGTAATTGGCGATTTTTTGCATTTCCAGGCAAAATTGCAAGGCCTGGAAATTCATGATTTTTGGGGGGTCTTCAAATTAAAAAAAGACCTATATCACATGATAGAGCTCTTCAAACTGAGCAAAAAAGTGTATTACACCAAAGTCCCAGCTTCTCTAGATCAAAATTTATTGGCCTATTTGTGGTAAAAAACTGATGGGAAACAGGGAATTTCCCCACAATCTGCATTAATTTATGCAAAATTAAACACCTTTTTGACCACAAATAGACCCATAACTTTTGATCTAGAGAAGTTGGGACTTTGGTGTAATACACTTTTTTGCTCAGTTTGAAGAGCTCTATCATGTGATATAGGTCTTTTTTTAATTTGAAGACCCCCCAAAAATCATGAATTTCCAGGCCTTGCAATTTTGCCTGGAAACGCAAAAAATCGCCATTTACTCGTTACTTGCACGATAATATCGTGGAAACTTTTTGATTTTGGAATCTACATATACTAATTCGAGAGTTTCCATCGAAAAAAGTGGAATCTAAGAGGTGTATCACGAAAATCATTTTCTAGCCAATTTTTTTCGACCTCAGCCGCGCGACTAATGGAACTACAACCCATTCCAAAGACTCCAACAACAGGTACAACCTGTTTATTTTTAAGAAAAGATTATTGATTATTAGAGATGCAATTGCTTGTCCAGCGTTATCTGACTAATCTTTCTGTGCTTGTCCACTTTCAGTGGAAATCTAGCTTCTGCGTAAGAGAGCTAATATAGAAAATGGATCAAAGCATACAGTATGAAGCAACCCCCATTTTCAAATTTTGAATCCAAAATCAAACTGATCAACTAATTTGTATTTACTAACACACTATTTACAGAAAAAGGAATTAACAACTGCGATGATGCTAATGATGGATCATACATTAATAATAATAAAAAGTATTGTTTATTATTGTTATAAAATGTGCAGGATGTCTGAGTTCGTAACATAAAAACTTTAAGGAATTTTGAATTCTCTATCAACTTGTATTGCTTTTATATTTAATTTGGTTAATCCTGTTTTACTTATGATTGAGTGATGTTACTACTCTGTATCTTTTTCAGTCCAACTATACGTAAATCGCTCCATTCTAGCTTATCTGCTAGCAGTCCACCATCTCTAACAGGAGGTAATAGCTTGTTCTTACAAGATCTCCACATTAAAGAAATAAAATTTGTTATTATTTACTCACTAAACCTGTAGCTTTTTACTCGTGAAATCTAAAGATAAACTAGAAAGTACTCTAGGCAGTTGACCACCAAAAGCTGGGTGTTCACTGAATAAAACAAGTTTGTTTTTTAATTTGTCCGTCACAAAAATAAAAGATCATTATGTCTGGAATTCAAAAAAATGTATTGTTATTTATATGCACAAGAAACAAAAAACAATTCCAGACTGTTACAGACACACTTTTTTTAGAAGCATGTAATTTTTGTTTGCGATGGACAATTAAGGACAAACTTGTTTTTTTTTTCAGTAGACGTCTAGCTGAAGTATGATATACTTTCCAAAATAAGAAATTATAATGATTAATTTTAGAAATGTAAAAACAAAAGGGAAAGAAATGCCGCCATGAAAGTAGGAATAATACTCAATGTTTAGCTTGATAAAAACAACAACAAATTTTATCATTTATCTCTAGGTTCACCTAACTCAAGACTCTCTGGTATTGGTTTTGGCATTGCAAGGAGCCTTGGTGTTACTTCGTGTGTAGATTGTGAGCAAAAGGATGTTCAGATGTTTAAGCTGAAGAACACTCTTCAAAATTGTGAGTAAACATTTTACACTGCATTTTTTGAAACATTTTATCAAGTAAAGCAACACTGTGGAAATATCAAAAAGTATTTACAGCCATTTAATTATATGGCTAGTTTACACAGTATAATGTTTTAAATATGCTAGCGAATTATTCACCTTTAAACTGTAAACTTTTCTAAAACCAATGAAAACAAATATGAGACATATGCACCTGTGTATTATTTCTGTTGTCTTTAGATGAACAACAAGTAAATGATAAAGACACGATAACCAAAGAACAAACAGTATGGATATTTTTCATTTAGAAATTTAAAACTTTTTTCTTTAGGGAAGAAACTTCCGTGGAAAGACCCCTTTGCGAATCAGAAAATTTACAAAATTATGATATGTGAATGACCTTTATAAAAAAGAAGATCAATGTAAATTAAATAAATTTTGTACTAACATTAACTTGAAGGTGTTATTGACAATGTTTATCTGCCATAACGAGTAAAAGCTATTTTTGTGTGGGAATCTCCAGACCATCTAGTAAAAAAGGGTAGGACGCTTTGTACAAGTTTTATATTACATACTGTTTTTATTCCCCTCTAATTTAGAATGGGATATGCTATTATAAACCTATTGTCAATTTAGAATCAAGGACTACAGCAACAACTTCAGCAACTTCAACAGCAACAACCACAGCAGCAACCACAACAACAACAGCAACCGCCACAACAGCAACAAACGGTTGAATTATCTTCAGGCACTGGAGTGATGGTCATGCCTGAAACCCTTTGTGTTGCTCTGTTGAAGCGTCTTGCAAATGATTGCCTTCCTTATTTCATTAGAAGGTTACTACTTTACTTTGCTTAAATTAGATCTATTAAGCATGTTCTCCTGGTTGCTTTATGGATTATACACTCTGTCAATAAAAAAGTCTTGCAGATTTTAAATTAAGAAATCTTTGTAATTGAAGCCTAATGCTAAAAAATGTTCTTGATTACTCATTAAAGCCATTTAATTGCATTGGGAATAATTTATAATAATTTTTATATACAGTTTGGAATGTGACTGCTTTTTTACGGAATGTGACTGCTTTTTTACGGAAACAGTCTACTTTTTTCATCTTAAGATTCTTTACCCATCAAACACAGACACATCTGACTGTGGAGGAGGAGGAGACCGACACTCACACCATAATTCCTCCTCATATTAAGCATGCTATTTTCCGTAAGTTGCTTTTTGTCTCTACTAACTCTTGGTAATCATTTGTTTGTTGGCAATTATTGTAAATTTTCTTGGTATCTAAAAGGCACTTTCGCGTCAAGATGATTTTTGAAGTACTTTAGGAGAAGAAACTTTTGTGGGAAAAAACTTTCCCAAAATATTTGCATGTCACAAAAGAAAACTTTCGTAAATTGGACATTTCGCAAAAGTTTCGTTTTCCTAACGTATGTAACATTTTCTGCATTTAAACTCATTCACAAAATTTAATAACCAAAAATTTTTTTTTTGAATTTTGTCTTGTTAATTGTCAAGACAAGTTGGAACGTACAAAGAAGGGGGAATCCAACCTCAATTGGTAAAATGCACACTCCCAAGATTAAAGGTCTTTTGCACCAGGACTTTTCAAATGGCAAGGAACTACCTGAAAAAGAGCAGAAGTCTGCCAACCATGCATGAGTCCGGGAGATACTAGATAATGTTTCTTGAAATAATTGCGGTTCGCTCGCAACAACAGTTTTACACTGCTCCATATTTCTTTGCTTTTGTATCACATTTAATTTGTTACTATCTTGACACAATTAACTTGACACTATGGTACTAGAACTCTAATATCTCCTGGGCTAATGGATGAAGCAGAAAGTTTAGCGAGGTTACACTTTTGCATATATTAGACTTAAAAATTATTTTCGCAAGCATAAACTTTCACTTTTTTATTTATTTTTTAACTAGGAAAAAAGGAAAACTGTGTAGATAGCTCAGAGGTATATTTCTACTTATTAACCAAGTGGTTTTTTGGGATGGAAAGAACTAATAAAAATGAAATTAAAAAATACAGTTCTAAACCTGTCTTCATGTAAATATTTTAAATTGTTTAATCAATATTATTATTATACTATTAATCAATACAACAAACAGTTAAATAATCAAAGTGACATTATGGCGAATAATGAAATTTGCATATTCTAATATTCTTTCTATTTCACTTTAGTGTAAAAATAAATATAACTAAATAATTACTTGAGTATTATACAATATTGTTGGTAAAGAACAAGTTGCTGGTCATTTTCATTTTTTTGTATCAAGTAAAGAAGATAAAGTGTTATAACCAGAAGAAAAGTGAGTGCATGTTTTATCTTTGTTCTGCTAGAATTAAATTAATTAAATTAAATATGTTTAAAATTATTTACAATGCATGAGTTCACAAAATATGTCTGATTAGAATGAAATGTGGCATTGGATTATAATGACTGAATGGCGAAATGGTGGTACTGGATTATGTCTGAATGATGAAAGGGTGGCATTGGATTATGTCTGAATGATGAGAGGGTGGGAATGGGTGGAAGTAATTCCTTGGATTATCCTTCGATTATCATTGAATTATGATAATACAGTGGATTGTTTCTGGATTATCAATGGATTATCTAAATCAAACCTAATTGCCTGACTTTGGCATAATTCAATGATAATAGAGAGATAGATAATCCATTGGATTATGTTATTTAGGTTTCGAAAGTTGATAATCCAATGATAATCCAAACAGATAATCCAATGATAATTCTGAGTTATCATTGGAGTATCTGTTTGGATTATCATTGGATTATGCTCTGGATGATCCTTGAATTATCTGTGAATTATCACTGGATTTGCTGCGAATTATCTGTGAATTATAATCCAAAGATAATTCAGTTTCATAGGGGAATGCTTGAGGACTTTTCTTGCCAGTTGGAAGGCGAAAGATAGAACAATCTTTGTGGGTAGTACATCCCACGATCGAACAGCTTGAACCAGTCATAACATCAAATTGTTTATTAGCTTTTCTATAGGATAAAACAATGATTTAGAGATAGAATGTAATAAAAATACAAGACCTCTCAAGCAAAAATGTCCGCCAATTTGAAAACTGCTCCCCCTCATAAAGTCTATGCTAGCCTGGATATCCAGACCGTAGACTTTTTTTTGATTTGATATTCCTTATGTTTACGGTCTGGTTTACCTAGATCGTCTGCATTCTCATCTGACGATAATTATGCGGATATTCTGATTGGTTGGTCCAAGCGAATCAGAGATCTGAATGGTGGCGTGCGTATAAGAAATTATGCGAGCCGACTTGAAGTGTTTGCCTAAATATTTAGGCGGACCGCGCGGGCGATCAGCAAGGCGCATACGCTGCTTTGCAAATCTCCCTGACTTTTCTTCTTCGAAGCAAATAACGATTAGAATATATTTAATTATCTCCCTTGGGTGTTTGGCCTGACAAACGATCCTAGGGAAGAAGTGGGAACGATCACACAGGGATTAGGAGAGTCTGGACTGTTTTTTCTTCAAGAATTATCTTGCTTAATTATTCTCTTTTTTGTTTTAATTATTTGCTTAATGATGACTTGCATGAATGTAAAGAACTAGAATAAAGATAACTACAACTGGATATTTTATTTTGCTTTTCAATTTTTTCGATTTCTTGCAATTTTTGTATTGCTGTTTTGTGGTTGTGATTTTGAAAAAAAAAAAATCATGCTATCTTTTTTTGACTTTTGTCTTCTTCCTTCTGCTGCATATTCTTATTTGTTGGTGCAAGGTGTTTGCCAATAATACAATTATCGAAATTACTTTGCACTTTGTGACAGACTTCCACACACTGTCTATTTTATGGTCAAGCTGCATTCAATCGAATTATCATGCGGGTACCATCTTGCAATATGCATGTCATTATGTGCATATATTTATTTGCAGCCATGGGATTCATGCAGGAAAATCTGTCAACAGGGGTTCACCTGATTTCTAGGTGAACCAAGCTCTATAATTTTAGAACTTTGTCTGGCTGATTATTTATTTATTTATTTCATTTATTTCAAGTTAGTTTACCGTAGATAAATATCTAATTTACACCAACAACAAAAAAAAAATTGAAAAAATAGAGTTCAGTAAATTTTGCAAATATTACAAGTACAGAGATCTAAAAGTTTAAGCTTAAGCAAACTAGATTTAAACGTGGAAATATCTTTGGAATTCTTAAGGTCATCCGAAAGTTTATTCCACAAGATACTAGCTCGAAATGGGAAAGAGTTAAAGCCATGGCGTACCGTCAGGACTTTTTTACGGACTGAAAGAAGATTTTTGGAACGAAGGTGAAGTTCGATCTTCCGGGACGGAAACAGCCATGACATGAAAACAGGATTTCCAAGATTCTGAGATTTGAAGACTTCAGAAAGTAATTGGCGAAGGTGTAATTCATGAATAGTCGTGGGATTTCGTAAAGGCACATCCTCTGTTTCAGGAGGGATTAAATTGAGAATTTTTGCTCCACGCTCAAAAACCTTCTGAATTTTTAGGTAAAGTGTTTTCATACAAAACATCCAAACAATAGGGGCATACATAATTTTGAAATGATATAAAAGCATTAAATAATAAAATAGATGTTTGTAGCTGATTAACTTTCTGATTCTGTTGAATCTGATGACATTGTAGTTTTGCTGAATGGCAAAGACTAGAAATATGAGATTCAAAGGATAACTTGGAGTCAAACACAATACCAAGCAGCTTAACTGAATCAGAGTTTTTGATAATAAAATAGTCAATCTTTATTTCAATAGACCGATCAACGTTATGTCCTAGTAGCATCATCTGAAACTTTTTCGGATTTGCCACAAGCATGTTGTTTTTAAACCATTCTAAGACGATGGCAAGATCAGACGTGAGGTTAGAAAGAATGGTATCCATGCTTGGGTCACATGAGAAGAGAGTATTGTCATCCGCAAAGTTACAGATGCTTGCAAGTAAAAATAAAAGGTCGTTAATAAATATGTTAAATAAAAGAGGGCCAAGAATAGAACCTTGTGGGACTCCAAGAGACATTTCTAGCCAGCCACTATAACAAGATTCAATTCTTGTCCTTTGATGTCTGTCGCTAAGATAATTTTTTATAAGACGTAAACTATGAAAATTTAAGCCATAAGCTGATAATTTAGCAATAAGTAGGTCGTGATCTAGAGTGTCAAAAGCTTTGGACAAATCGATTAAAATGGTTCCAACTTTTCCCCTGTTGTCAAGAGATTTTTTCCACTCAGAAAGAAGACCAAGAAGGGCATGCTGTGTACTATGCTTTGATCGAAAACCGCACAAAAACACAGAAAAACTATCTTGAAAAAGTCCTTCCAGCTGATTATAGATTATTCGTTCAAAAATTTTAGAAAATGCTGGTAAAAGACTAATAGGTCGATAGTTAGCTTTGTCAAATTTATCATCTTTCTTAAAAACTGGAGAGACCTCAGCCAGTTTAAGACTCGAGGGAAAACTTGCATTGATGATCATAGCATTCACGAATTTTGTCAACCAGGGTATGATAATAGAACTTGCAAGTTTAACAAATTTTATTTGGATATTACCACGGACACTTTTCTTTGGGTTTAGATTTTTGATAACTTTTTCAACGTCATCCTCTGAGACAGGGGTGAATTGAAAGTGGTTAGAATCGACGGTTTGTTTAATTTTTAGTACACTTGGGTGGTTTTCGTATTTCAAAAGAATATTTGTTACTTCATCATATGCTTCACCAGTATCGTTAGTAGGTTTCCACTGCCCGATGTTGAGATTTTTGGTTATAGTAGCAAAGTGATTGTTGAATAAAGTTGAAATGAGGCTGTCGTCTTCGATCAGTTCATCGCCTTCCTGTAAAGAGATTCTTTCGTGGACGATATCTGCGTCAGAGAAGAACGGTTTCATGTTTGACCACATTGGTTGAGAAGTACCAAGTTTAGCGTAAAACTTCTTTCTTGTTGATCGATTTAATGAGACGACAAGATTTCTCTGGCGTTTATAGAGAGTTGACCAGTATGGGTCTTTTGTTTCTTTACGTTTGTTCTTGTAGAAGCTGCGTAACATGATTGCTTTACGTATTTCTTTAGTTATGTAAGGTTTATGATTACCTCGAACACGATTAATTTTCTTTGGAGCATGTTTATCAAGAACTTTTTCGAAAACAGCTTGAAAATATTCAAAGTGCTCGATATTTTCGTTGGACAAAGTATCGTGGAGGTCTCTGTTGAAGTTGTCGAGCGAAAAGTTACGAAGACTCCGGTACGAAATATTTTTTGGTTTGAGTTTAGGCACAGTTTTTTTTAAAACAGTACAAATAAAAGTATGGTGATCGCTTACGTCGTTTTTGATGGCTTTGCTATGTTGGAAGCATCTGTAGCGATTTGTGAGGATCAAGTCGATGCAGCGACCCTTCTCTGTTTTAAAACAAATTGGACTTTTTATCAAATTTTTCAAAGAGGAGGTTTCCATGAACTGACGAACATGGGTATTAGTAGTTTCTTGGTTAAAATCGCCAAGTATCAGGATGTTTTCGTTATTAGAGAAGCTTTCAGTCAAGTTTTGAATCTGATCAAGGAAGTAGGTGAGCCCGGTTTTGGGGTTACGGTAAACACTTAAGACAAGCCATTTAGTCGTACGTACGTTGAGTTCTAATGCAATACATTCGATGTCGCTTGGAAGATCCGGGCATTTTAATTCACGTGATGAAATATGGGTTTTGACATAGACAAGTAAACCTCCACTAGTGTCAGTAAGATCCTTTCTGTATGGCGTTTTGAAATTGTCAAGTTTGAATGTGGAAGTTGTGTAAGATGGATCAAGCTTGGTTTCACTAATGCAGAGTACGTCAATAAATCTTGAGAAACTTTTAACATTATTAAACTTGTTACGGATCGAATTAATATTGAGATAGGATATTACAAGTCTCTCTTTGTTGGCAAGTTTCAGTGCTTTTAATTCGAGTTCATGGGATGGTATCTTACATCCTCGGGTAGTAGAAAATAGTTCCGGTTGTCAGCAGTTGAGATGATGAAGGAAATTTTTAGCGAGTAACGATGTACCTTGTTTGTTGAGATGGATACGACTGTTGTTGAGATGAATATCCGGTTTAATGTTGTCGTTATTGATAAAGCCAATATTCCGTTCATGACATAATTTCTCAAGTTCAACATTAACCTCATTAACTTTAGGATCAAGATCATCATTTCGGTGGATCAAGCTGGAGAAGACTACTGCTGTGTCTACATTAACAAGCTGTGATAGATTGACAATATCCAACGCTTTTTGATGGGCTGGAGTATCGGATTTCAAATCATCAGTACCACAGTGGATGATTAGCTCGTCTGGGTTCCTTTCGATAGTCGGCAATGCGTAATGGTGCATGCATTTAGTCTTAGCTCCTGAAAAATGTTTTGAAACGACAAAGTGTTTATCTGATGAAAGTTTTCTACCTTGAATATATTTAATTATTGAATCACCAATAATAGCTACAACTCTTTTCGGTTCATTGTTTTTGTTTTCATCGGATTTTTTCTTTCCTCTCTTATGAATAGTGACACCGTGTTTCTTTGGTTGGTGTTTTTGTTTGATCGTTGGGTTCATTATCAATTCGTTGTTGTCATTATGATCATCGTCATTAATGTCTCATGAAAAGGAATTAACGCGTCAAATTGATTTTGATGTATGAAGTTGTTTTGTTTCGGTAATTGACTGTTAGCATATCGCTTGGGAATTCAAACAGTTATCGAACATTTTCGCCGATTTATCTGTTTGTTTTGACGATACTTGTGTTTGAGAGGAGTGTGTGTGATTTCTGTCTGACAGCAAAATTTCGATAATCTTATTTTTGTTTTTGATTTCATCCCTCAGAAAACTGATTTCACTGTTCATCTTTGATATCAAACGAGTATCAGTATCACCAAATAGAAGCTCATCATCAAAAGAGTGTTTCTTGGTACGAACTGCTTCATCAACATAATCCTTCATTTTCTCTAGAAAGTTTGTGGAGAGTTTCTCGAAGCATTTCTTCACAGTTCCTTCGATAAACATAGCATCAATAAAATTCTCACTCTGTTTAATGCTGTCTGAATCTGTAAAGCTTCTACTTCTTGCTTCAAATTCCATAACCAAAGCAAAAATAAGTTTAACAATTTTTAACACGTCCGTTCACCTCAGAGTCAAAAAAACGAGTAAAACTTATTTTTTCTAAAATTTTGAGCTTGGATATCCAGGCTAAGTGTGGGCCCGAGTGTTTACAAATTGAAAGAGTTAAAATAATGGCCTATTGTTCGCTTCCAGTCTATGGAATTCTTCTTCCGTCTCTTCGCAAGATGGTAGCCGAGTAGTGCGGACGGGAAAATGGCTGACCTCTAAAACCCAAAATCTCTACAACTAAAATCTGCACAAATCTTTCTTTATCTCATCAATCGCTTAATTTTTTAATCTCGATAATCTATAATGGCTTCGATCACAGACATTGATCATCTCATCACGAAGAAGTTCAACGAACTTGATGTCCTCTTTGAAGAAAAACTTAGCAGGCTCAAACAAGATATCAACAACAAAATTAGGGATGAAATCATTTCAGAATTGTCTTTTTCTTTTGACAAGAAATTATCTACCGCCAAAGCCGATTGATTACCAGAACCAAATTCGTACCTTTAACATCGCATTAAAAGAAGCAGCCAACCTCATAGGCTGCTGGCATCCACTAACGGATTCGTGCTCCTTTTAGAGGATGCTTAATAAGCTATATTTCCTTTGTCCAGAGATTTGCCGCCTTTAGCCGATATACGGCTAAAGACATTTTTAGCTGGCGAGTGTCTACAAATATAACATTACGTAATGTTAAAATTTTCTGTGAGGCACCAAATCATAGATTGGAAAATATATTTGGATTTCGAAAAAAAAGTAGGCGGAAGAAAGTTTGCTTGTTTTTCTTCCTCCTTTCTTGTTTAATGTGGAGATTTTTTAAAAGATGAGAAGTTAGATTTATTGAATTTATGTACCCTGATGTATCTTATGTGTGCACCAACAAAATTTTGCTTCATTAAACTACATTTTGATGCTTGAATTTGGACTTGTATGAGTGTATAATTTTTTTACCACACTGTATTCGTTGATCACTTTTGCTCCAGATAATTGTTTTGTCAGTTCTACAGATATGTTGCAGATTATTTCAAGGTATTCTAGTTATTTATATACAGTACATTTTGGGGTCATACTGAATATTTCTGACATTAGTTCTTCATGATTCTACAAAAGGGAGTGTTGTTGTTCCTTTAACAAGGGCCTTTAAATGTTAAAACAAACAAAGAACTTTTCTTCAGCTTTGCCATTTTACTTTTTAGTACTGTGTGACCTTTGTATCTTTTCAGGTACTTAGCTTCAATTCTTTGAAAAAATTGGAGTGTTTCTGGTTGTTTTCTTTCACTTTTGTGTTCATATTTGTATTTTTTGAGCTTCGACCGAATAGCTGATGGAAAAGTTTTGATAAATTTACAGACCAGATATCTTATAAAAGCAAAAGTCGAAAATAAATCTACAGACTGTACATAATGCGCGCATCAGATTGTTTTTTAATCTTTTTTCTGTTTTGTTTTTCTGGTCTGGGATTCGAATTTCGAATGTAAACATTCCATTGAAAACCTTCGAAACGATCGTTTTTGCGTACACGTCAATGTCAATCAAATTATTAACTCGCAAAGATTTCCTTTGCGAACCGGAAAGCGGTTGGTAGATCATTAAGCAGACCTATACTACCCGGGGTTTTGTAGAGGTCTGCGATTCAGACTACCAACCTCATTGGTAACCTTAAGCAAGAAATTACTCACATCAAAGACAAACAAAATGAACAACAAGACAGAAGTATGAAATTTACACTGATCTTCAGAAAAATCCCGTTTAACAGTAACACCGAAACATCATGGGAAGACACCAAAGTTGTACCATAGTCCGTATAAAAAACTCTGGTCTGGAAGCTTATTGTTTTAACTTTTTGTTAGCTTTTTCCTTTGTTAATATCAAAAGATAAAAATCGATTTGCTCAGTTTTTGATCACGTTACCAATTATTCCTCTTGGGATTGGTTTAAGATTTAATCACATGATCAAAAAGTGAGCAAAACAAACTAATTTCTTAAACGCAAGTTCAAGTAAGAAACAATGAAAAGAAACAAAAGGCTTCCAGACCAGGATTTTTTATACGGACTATGGTTGTACTGGCTTCAGAAATATCCAAGAAATGCCTAAACTTCACCTTTGATTTTGTAAAGCATACAATCGAACGATGTCACCGTAACATCGAAAAAGGTAACAATGACTCTGGGAAAAGTCCTACAATCAGTGCACGTTTTATGTCATGGAAAGATTCCTCAGATATTCTTAACTCTTTAATCAACACCAACAAGAAAGACAAGAAAAACGCCATAAATGTCGCTCAACAGTTCTCAGAAGACACTACAGACGGAGAAACTCTGCTTTAAAAGAGCGTAAGTCACTCATGGAACAGAACAAGGTCCCGGCTGTACTTATTGCCAGGAAGAAAAACACTAACGATAAGTTTTCAATTATTAAAAATTTTAGTTTTTAATACAACATTTATAGGGGTCACGTTTTCCTTCCTCATCCTCATTCTGGTTTTTTATTTTTGCCCTTACTTAACCTTTGTCATTTTTACTGGATCTAGCTACCTCTGTGCATCTGAGTTACGCACACATGTGAAAACAATACCTCAGATCAGCCTGGTTACACTAGTTCTTTGGACTATTCCTTGTGGGTTCTCCCTTCCGTTTTCCCAACCACTAATGGTTACACACTAGAACAACAACCATATATGCAGGGGTGTCGATAGTAAAATCTCAGACATATATGAGTAGTAAAAGGATTTTTACGAATTTTTACACCACCCAGACTCTTGGAAGAGTCATTTTACTACCCTGGTAGTAAAAGTTTTTGGGATAATTTGTCATGGAGACCACCTATTTTTTGGTTGCTTTTCGGACTGATTTTAAAAAAAAAGTTAAAAAATGATTATTTCTGTGACACATGCAAAAATTTATGTTTTGCCCTTAGAATCAGTCTTTTTTATATTGACAAAAAATTTGGAGAATTTTTTGTTTGCAGCAAACAACTTTCTAATAGAAAATGTTTTCAAATTATAAAAATTTTCAGATTTTTTCACAAAAATCATTCAAAAAAATTAAATGAATTACAAAAATAGCTAAAATTTGCTAATTTTACCAGTTTTAACTACCCAGGTACTAAACTTTTTTCGACATGCAACACATAGATACCACCCTTTTTAGTATTTAACTACCCTGGGTAGCAAATTTTTTTTTCGATTTTTCGTCACACCACCACCGTAGTAAACGTCATTATGTCTGAGATTTTACTACCGACCCCCCCCTGATATATGTATAATATATTTCATAAAATAACGCATTTTTTTTCTTGACAACTATAGGTAGTATATTAGTTAAAAAAGACATGTACATATTAGTATATTTTATTCATTTTATCTGTACATTTTAGAGCATATCTTATTACCGCGGTAAATATATTTATCTATCTATCTATCTACTATGGCATAATCTAGAAGAGAAGAGATTAGGAAAGAAAGATGTGTTCTGAAAATTTCTAGGGTTACTAGGCAACAAAATTACATCAATATTCTCTTGATTATACCTCTGTCTCCTTAAAAGATGTGTTCTGAAGGTTTCTAGGGTTACCTAGACAACAAGAACACGTTGGATGACCTGAATTATACCACTGTCTCGTCAGAACACATCATTATTTCTAACTGATTCATTTTCGAAGATCTGATCAGAACAGATCAAAATTTCTAGCTGAAAGATGCTCTCAGAACACATCAGAAAAAAAGGTCTTCTCGCCGGCTGCTTTCGTATTTTACTCGCAATTTCTAGTGCGTGACCCTATAAATATTTTGCTTGCAACTTGCGAATCGAGTGACTTGCCTAGATCGCTTCGCAATTCTTATACATATACACTAGTTTATTCATTTTATCTGTACATTTTCTAGAGCATATCTTATTACCGCGGTAAATATATTTATCTATCTATCTATCTATGGCATAATCTACAATCTTTCAAGAAATATATTGAGAATTCCGGTTATTTTGACGTTTTTCGAGATTTAAAGTTTGGGCGAAAAAGCTGATTTTGGGCTATCTCTTTAATTTAATCGAATATTTCAATTTGAGACGGGTAGGCAGACTTCCAGGCTATATTCGGAGCCTTACTGGAGCCTTAAGTCTAGCGTTAAAACTCAGAGTTAAAACTCTACCCTTCGAACCTACTTTAGAGCACTTACAAATTAACCTGATAACAGATTGTGTATTTTCTGGCCCAGTACGCTGAAGCTCTAAAGACGTGGGCGAAAATATACAATCTGAAGAATATGGTCGCGCGCCTGTACGCGGACCGCGTAGAATTTTATTTAAGAGGAACAGGTCCGAGTGCAATGTCGACAGGGAAGGGTGTCATGGCCGACAACTTTTGGGTTGGGAGATATGTTAAGTTCTCTCAAAGCAAATTCAGAACTTTTTTGGAAAAGAAGCATGCTAAATATTATTGTATTTCACAGACAAGGTTCTTTAATGGATGAATATATGCTCAAAAAAGAATCTTTTCTGCTTTAAACTAATCACACAAGAGAAACAAGCATAATAACATCATACACAAATATCACTTAAAAAGAAAGGAAAATCATAAACAAACATCTTTATATTATCAGTAGTAGAAAACTGAAGCTATAGAAAATGAATACAAACCATTACTGAATACTTTTATGAAGTTTATAAAGTATAAAGACCAAAAAACTTGAGTTTCAAAACAATAACAAACATCCATTTTCACCTTCCGCCTCCAATTTGAAACCTTTCCACTCGCAAAGCATTGTGGGACAGAATTTTAATTCCTATCTATAAAACGCACTTTTCATGGAGCGCCATTTTAATTTTTAAGTTTTCGGCACTAAACAAAAAGTTGACTCAAAATTTCTGTAGAGATAGGGCCATTTTCCTCAGATGTTAGTTTTCAGCGATCTTTAGAGCTTTAGCGTGTCGCGTAGAAAACTCCACAGCTGCTATCAGGTTATTACAAATCGATTGTGGTTTGAAAACTTCCTGGGGAATTTCCCATTTGTCTCAAATATTTCTTGAAGGATTGTAGAAGAGAAGAGATTAGGAAAGAAAGACGCAATATCTAAAAGTTTAAGTTGGTCTAGAACCCGGTTCGGCGTGCCGTGTCCACTGATTTAAAAAACACCGGTTTTTGTAATTTACGATGCGCGATCCAACGATTCATACGATGGCCCTGAAGGCTCAAAATTTCCCTTGAAAAAACAACCAGAGTTTCCCAAAATCAAGCTGGAGTTTCCCAAAACCAAGCCAGAGCTTCCCAAAATTTGGACAGAGTTTCTCAAACCAAGCCAGAGCTTCCCAAATTTTAGACGGAGTTTCCCAATAATTTTAAACGGAGTCTCTCAAAAACAAGCCGGAGTTTCCCTAATTTTAGACGGAGTTTCCCAAAATCAAGCTGAGGTTTCCCAAATTTGAGACTGGAGTTTCTAAAAAATACACAGGTTGCAAAATTAAAGTCTGAAGAAAAATCACGCTTTTACTCGAAAATTTTATGTGCTTGTTACATGACATTTATTTCTGATTGGTTCGAATTTATTGACACTAATAAAGTTATCAGCTGTAAGTTGTAAAGCAATTAACATGGGAATAAAATCACGTGAACTTTTTTGAGTAATCACATGTTTTGACTGCATTGTACTGATTTGATATAATTTTACAGCTCGTGTATTTGAGTAACTCCATTTAAAATTCCGCATACACGCTTTTTCTTTTATAAGAATAACTTCTATAAGAATATCAGGGTGAGATTTCGGGTTTGAAACAATAGGCCTATTGTTTAGAACAATAGAAAAATAAGAATAATGCTTACCCTCAACCAAAGTACACTATCTTTATAAAAAAAAAGCGTGTACGTTTTTTTTCCCTTTGGGCATTCTTTCAGATTACAAAAATGTTTCCCAAAAGATTTTTTTCCCTCCTTGCAATTTGTGGAAATTATATCCTTATTTAACATTATTAGTTATATGCAAAATGACTCTTTTTTAAAATTATGAAATTTTCCTTGGTTCCTTTTATGATATCCTCCTTTTTGTAAAGGTGAAGCGTGACGCTACAGATCAAATCTGTGTTTTGACTGGACTCACCAACCTTTATGATTATAAGGGTACAGTTTGTTTTTATTTTCTAAATTCAAAATGCCCTAAGTTTGTTAGTGTTTTCATCTTACTTCTTATATTGTTGTTTCTTTAAACTTTTTGCTATTTATTTTAGAAAATGAAAAAAAGAACGGTTGAAGCTTCATTTTTCATCAATGAGAGATAATACTACACTGACTACAGAAGTCATTTTTATAGAGAGGGACTATAAAAAATTTGCAAATGATAGGAAAGACTAGAGCGAATGTAAAGGAAAACTGCAAAAATGTTGTTGAATATACAGTGTTTGTGTGTCTAAAATGTTTTGCTTGCAACTTGCGAATTGAGGGAGGCTCTGGATCGCTTCGCAACTTTTATACATATACGGCTTGTATATCTTGGGAAGCTCTGGCTTGGTTTTGGGAAACTCTGGTTGTTTTTTCAAGAGAAATTTTGAGCCTTCAGGGCCATCGTAGATTCACGATGCACCAGCGGCGGATCTGAGTATGGAGCGGTATCAGTGTCAAAAATACCCAGTTTAGAAACTGGACGGAGATTCGAAACCGATTGGGTCACTTTGAAACATGATCGGGTCAGTTCAGAACTCGATCGGGTCAGTTTGAAACGTGATCGGATCGGTTCAGATACCGATCGGGTCAGTTTGAAACGTAATTGGGTCGGTTCAGATACCGACCGGGTCAGTTTGAAACTTGATCAGTTTAAATATCGATTGGGTTAGTTTTAAACATGATTGGTCAATTTTAAAAGTCGGTCAGTTTCAAACCTGAATGGGTCGGTTCAGAACTCGATTGCGGTTTACAAACCAATCAGAAAAGTCGCCGGTTCACATGTCGGATTTTTCGGATTACGGTATCGCAAATCTGGTCTGGAGATTGGACAAATATAGCCTGAAAAAAATAGAAAAAATAAAATTATTTCAGGCTAGGGATGTAAACAATAAAAATGGCGGTGCTGCTGCTGATGATTCCATCTGAGAAAACTCTCTTTACCTTACCTTTTGATACCTTTTGATTGTTTCTTACAACTAATCATCCATCCTGAGAGGACCAATGTATTGTTGAATGATGCTGTTGGATTCTGCCTGCCTCATTATTGTGTACCCAGGCATCAGACTGTCAGACGGAGACGCCAAGGCTCGCCAGCCAGTTTGAATTTATCTATGGAACAAATGAGAAAGAGGTTTCTCAAATTGTTTAGTATTGCATTAAATAGCCTTGGTCCTATCATCCTAAAGCTTGCCTACACTAGCATGAAATATTTATGAGATATTTGATCAATCGGGGTACGTAGTTACTGTTTGTTTGGCCAATTACTCTTGCTAAGAAAGGTTGACGACAGGAGATGAATTTGTGGCAATTTAAGAGGCAAAGGGACAACCAACCTATTATGGTTTTATTTTGAAATAAGAGAAAAAAAATAACATTGAAAATTTTGTGATCCCAAAAAATTATCTTAGTTTTACCAGCTTCATTTTGTGTTTAAATGAAATGAATTTTAATTCTTTATCTCTGGTTCATGGTACATTGGGCATAAAAAGGTGGCTGTTTTAGCCAATCTAGGGGGTCGAAATTCAAAAATTTTCTGGCCCGTCTGGCTCCTTAGACACTATATATAGCTGAATCACTAGATATAGCTGAATCTTTTTTGCAGGGTATCCTAAAAATCCTACATACGCCCCTGGAGGGGACGTCTATTCGGGAGACAAGAGTATAAGATATTCTGCAATTTCCATTTCGAAAGATTTGACGGCTTAAGAGAGGAAGGATGTTAAATTGCAGTTTCCCATTTTCCATCTAATAATGCCGTCACATCGTTACAAAGTTATAGTTACGTTTCTGCGTGTGTGAGTGAAATTCTTTTCGGTGCTAAAGCCTTAAGTTATAGAGGGTACTCATCATCACGAATCCCTATTAAAAAGAGCTACTTATAGTAGGGAAGATATGTCCTAAAAGTTACACACAGAACAAAAAAGAGTAAGAGGGAAAAAATATGCTTAGCTTGAGTGGGTGAGATGGCTAAGTTCACTTATGTAACTTTATCAAAGATACAAATGGATATCCAAACTGAATTGAAGTTGTCACCAAAAATAACGGGCAGAGTTGGTAATTTTACATTGATAAACTTACCATGTTTCCAATCGGGAAATGGTAATTCAGGCGGCGCTAAACTGTCAATCTTTGCGCAATATTGAAGCCCCTCTACTGTTAGTCTTTTGCTTTCGTCGACGTTTTCAATTGCGTATCTTTGCTGATAGAACTTTCTCACCTAATTAAATATTTCCCGTTTTCCAAAAGGGAAATATTTGTTAAAACTGGCTTTCTCCGTCATAATAATAATTTCCCGTGTCAAAACGCCTTCCGTACGCCCTGACTGACGCCCGTTTTTAATTTCACAGCGAAAAATGCATCCAGTGAAATTTAAGTAATGTATCATGATTCAAGTCGACTGATAAACTATATATATAATATATGTTACAACTCCCTTAGGGATTCTCAAACCCGGTTATAATAAAACTATTACATGTTAGTAGCAGACCCGACTGGCAATTGTTATGTAGCAGGTTGAAACATGAGTTTTTGCTAGAAAGATGCAGTTTGTTTTGTTTTCAAGTTAAATCTTTAAAATAAATGAAACTGTGTGGGTTTCTTTACTTCCAAACAACCTACCAATAGTTTTGGAACACTCCATAATAAAGGAAGATGGCTGTTCTTGTGGACTGACTTTCTGGTTACCCCATATAAACACGATTCGATGTGATTTCTTGACTCATATATCTCATGGCAAATGGGATAGCAAATGACTTTTTATATATTGCTTGGCTCTACATATGATACCTCTAACTTTGAGCACCTTCAGAATGTTGAAAAAAGCATTTTATGAGATAAGTTTCGATTGTAATTTTCATGGAAATTTTTAATCGACAGATTTGACTCGGCGTCAGTTTTGTTTGGTTGATAAATCTTTAGCTTTACCATGACCGTGGGATGATTTTCAATAAACTTTTGTTGTTATACACAGTCACTCTACACATGATGACTCCAGTCATGATTGGTACCAGAATGTTGGAAAAAAAACATTTTACGAGAAATTGTCGTAGAAATTATATTGACTTATTTTTACAATTTTGGTGGTGTGGGTTTTGTTGGTTGATAATGTTTACACCGTGGGATCCTGTTAGGGTATCTTGATTGTTGTTTGTTGGAATCGATTACCAAAAAAAAGAGAACCTTTTTTTGATAAATACTTTATTTTTTTCATGAACCGTATGGACATCTTTCTCTAGTCTTGTAAACCAATGCAGTGTCTGTTTTCAAATCTTGAATTCTCTATACCTACTAACAGTGTAGACCTAACTCTTCACACAAAAGTTACGGGAAACGCATGTTTGGACTGTGTACCCTATGCTGCACTCAAGCACTTAAGCCAAAGTCCCGCAAAGGGGGGACAAAAATCAGTTTGCAAACAAACGCCACATAGAAGATTTCAAATTCAGTATGTGAATAGAGCAGTAAAAAATACAACTTTTCTATTTTTCCTTTTTTTTGCAAAAGTTCTAGGAATGAAAATAAAGGGATAATGATAATTGAATACTATCCATTGATGACCCGCGGCACTATCGTAAAGCTAGAATAGCTTCGCGTACTCTTCGCTTGAGAAAATGATTGACAGATTGAAGTTTTTCACCCGCGCAGGAGTTCGCGGAGCGTCCTCGGCTCAATCCTCGGACTGCGCTAAAAATGGTAGACTGAGCTGTGATAGATCATTTCGATGGAAGTTGTTGGAATGTTTACAAGGCTCTTGACAGAAAATCGTTTGTTTTATTGTCAATGATGACAGTGCGGTTATTAATTTTGTTAGATCTGACAAATTGATGTTTGTAAGTGCACTTTATAGTTTTGATTCCCATTGAAGAATCATATTCTGGTTTTCATGTTATTAGATGCTGGTTTAGAGCTTTAGGTCTACACTGACTGAACTGAATTGAAGCTATGACTAGCTCTGTTTAAAGCTATTTAAATGCTTTAAAACTTTGAGGCATATTTTTTTTTGTTGCTATTAAAGATAAATTTTTACTTTGTCGTAATGTAAATTTATTGTAAAGTTTTAGTTTTTGAGTTTAGTTCATCTGCAGTCCCAGTGGGCACCCGATGTCTTCGCGACGTCGGGGATTGAGTCATATTTAAGATTCGTCGACGCTTGAGACTTCTCAGAGACGTCTTGATCTGACGTCATTAATCGCTATGTTTTCGAAGTCGTCGCAAAGATGTCGTGATATTAGACATCATGTGAACATAAAGCGTAAGCGACGTCTTGATAAGGGCGGTCGACATGTTTGCTATTTTGACGACCTCGCAGCGATGACTAGAATAAAGATTTATAAACAAAACCCAAAGGCCTTTAGAAGAGTACCTTAAAGGAAGTTTTTTGTTTAAAAATTCTGGCTTTTGAAGATAAAAAGTACTTGTGAAAGCCGAAAACAAACTGGAGTAAATAATCAAAACGAATGTTAAATTTTGAAGATGTTAAATTTCGAACGTTTTAAAAACAATAAATTGACAATCGTGACAAAACCAAAGAAAATAATTACTCTTGAAGAATTGTATATATTTTCAATATTGTATATTATATACTTCCATTTCATTTGTATAAATTTCCATAAAACATCAACAAAAATTCCAGTTCAACTTAACCGAAAAAAGAAGCAGGATTATGTGTTGATTTTTCATAATAAATAGCCCAAAGTTCAGTTTTAGGTTGACCTATAAACAGACAAAACCTTGTCGTTCATCAAGTCCAGAAGTGTGTTGATTTTTCATAATAAATGGCCCAAAGTTCAGTTTTAGGTTGACCTATAAACAGACAAAACCTTGTCGTTCATCAAGTCATAAAATATGTTGCTTTTTCATAATAAATGGCCCAAAGTTCAGTTTTAGGTTGACCTATAAACAGACAAAACATTGTCGTTCATCAAGTCATAAATGCGTTGATTTTTCATAATAAATGGCCAAAAATTCAGTTTTAGATTGACCTATAAACAGACAAAACCTTGTCGTTCATCAAGTCAAGAAATGCGTTGATTTTTTATAATAAATGGCCACTAATTCAGTTTTAGGTTGACCTATAAACAGACAAAACATTGTCGTTCATCAAGTCAATAAATGCGTTGATTTTTCATAATAAATGGCCAAAAATTCAGTTTTAGGTTGACCTATAAACAGACAAAACCTTGTCGTTCATCAAGTCATAAAATATGTTGATTTTTCATAATAAATGGCCCAAAGTTCAGTTATAGGTTGACCTATAAACAGACAAAACATTTTGTACCTCAAGTCGTGGTCGTGAAACGTGTGTTATTATTAGAAACATTTAAAAAAGATTAAGTATAAAACATATCAAAAATTTCTAAAATTGACGTGATTTTGATATCCATTATGTATTTTGTAAACCTAGAGAGGACAGCTCGCTCATCATCATCATATAAATGATTACTAAAGCTCCAAAGCAGAACACTGAGACTGTAGTTATCTGATGAAATGGATGGAGCCAACTTTCTACATAAAACATTTTGAGGCAGACTTTTCCAACGAGAAACTTTTTCAACTGTGCTCAACGCTAGAGGTTTAGCTCCCTTGACGTGACATGAAAGTGACATGTCAACAATCATAGGTTCCCTGTGTCCATCAACCATTTTCATTACGACAGTGTTTCCAGTTAGATTGTTTAAAATTATTCCTCTTTCGTGAATGAAATCTAAGGCAGATATCAGGGGCCTAGCAAACCAAATGATGTGATGATTGGAGAAACAGGATAACAAGTCCACGTGGTTATTTAGGGTAATGCTCATATCAACAAATTGGTAAACGGAGTAAATGTTATCATTGATTTTTGTTAGACCAATTGGTGCGACAATGTTTTGATGGAAACCAATGTGCAAAAATGTTTTCAATTCATAGCCCAACAATACGTAACAATCTTTAGGCCGTTTTGACAAAAGTGTTTTCAACATCACATCTCTACATCCAATCTTTGCTCGACGTATTGAAAATGATCCACTTTTGAAGTCAATTCCGTTTTTTAATGATAACTCTTTATCAGACAATATACGGATATCAGTATAGATAATATCGTTATGAGTAAACCCCACTAAACCTGAGCCAACCAAAAACTGATTAATGAAAGAAGTTCTTGGATTGAACTGTTTTCGTAAATTTTCATGACCGATTTCCTTCACCAAGATGTCGCAAATGGCTTCATACAGCTCCATTTCTACTTTGTCAACGGTTTCTTGATCGGTTAAATGGTTGAATCTGGAGGAATTTTCCTGAAAAAAAGGGTGAGTAAATTACAGGATTTTTCAGGAGTGTATTTTCTAAACCTGGCAATTAAATAATGTATACAGCTTTATAAAGGACACAGCATTCTGACCCAGCTAAACAATAAACTGTTTTGAAAATATTCAAAAAAAAGAATAATTAAATCAATAAGGAGGAGACTTTTGTTTATTTTATATTTCTTTTCTATTTGTTTAAAAAAAATTCAGTCTGAGACCTTTTATAAACCACATCCACACAAATTGGGCCATTTTTGACCCACGCCCCTTATGTCCAGAAACTATAAGGGACCTCCTCCCCCTGCACATGCGGACAATCTTTTTTAATTCATCAGTGAAATGAGGCACTATTAGCCCAGCTGTCATATGCAATACCTTACAGGAACTTTTTTTGGGAGAACTAATGTGTGCAGTGTATTTTGCAAATTTTCAAATTTTGAGAAAATTTTTATTGTTATATGAATTAACTGTAATTTTTTTATCATTTTGTGAGCTTAATTTTGCGGTCAAGTTATTTTAAATTATAAAAGTTATCGTACAAAAGTAAAACATACATCTTTTGGTTCATCTTCAAGGTTGTCAGAATTCAAGTCATCTTCTAACTCTGTTTCAGGTTTGCCCATCTAGAAAATATCAAAAGAAGTAAAACAAAGAAGTAATAATTGATTCAAATATCAAATGCTTCGAACCATTCAAACTTTGTTAAGGTATAATAATTGGAAAGCTATTGAGTGAACTGTATTTACCCCAAAGTTAACCCAAAACATAGCGCTGACAAAAATTAACTCTATCAAAATTAAAAATTTCCAGGACTTTGTCTTCTTACAAAAAAAGTTCTTGCTACTGCTTGCTAAAATAAATTGCCTCAATATAGTTGCTGAGCAGTTTTCATGCTATTTTGCACCTATGTGATGCAATGAATTACCTCGCTTGATTCCTGATTGCCTCTTGATGCATATCTGACGTTCAAATGCTGTTGAAGACGAGTTTCTATTTCAGCTAGACTTTTTGTTTTCGAAAGTAAGTTGATTTCCGTCTAAAATAAATAAATCAAAAGATAAATTTACTAGGTTATTTCTTTTTTATTATAAAACTCCCAGCAATTTTCATTTCTGTTGACTCCGCAATTCATCCAGAAAAATTGCTGTTTTCAAAGCATTTGCAGAAAAGAGCAAAAACTGTTGTTTCCATCTTAAATAAATGCATAGTTTCGGAAGCAGCTATCGTGAAATATGGTGTGGTTTCGTGTTTTTTTCTTAGCCTTTAATGCTCGAACTACACAAACACTGATCGAACAGTGATATGTAATCGAGCCTTAACCTCAAACTGAAGATTTTTCAGTAAAGTTTGATAACTGTTCGGTAAGGCGGTCATAGAAAAATTGTTCTTTTTGCATCAACCGCCCGCATCATATTTTCCCCTGATTTTCTGGTGCGGAGATGCGGGAAAAGATCCGGAAAAAGCAAATTGTTCTTTTGACATATAGCTTTTTTCATGATCGCTCTGGCGGCTATCAGAAAATTGTTCTGTTTGTGTCACCACCTGCTCCCGACTTACAGCAGAAGTGATTTAAAAAAACCTGGGAATTTTTCCGTCCGCCCGCATTTTTAACACCTGTTGCGAGCGACGCGAACAGAAAAGTTTTCGATGGTCGCCTAAGCGGAAGATCAACAATGTTTTTATTATCCCTACAGGAGAGCGGATTCAAACAGTGTATATAAAAGAAATGGTGAATCATCAGATTTCCAGATTGAATGATTGAAAGACTCAAAAAACACATTGAAAGTAAGTAAGTACCTTAATAGCCACCAATACCACAACACGAGGGGCACGAGTGCTCTTATATTTCACTAGTACTTGATTTTGTGTTTTAGAGGACCAGCAGGACCCAAAAAAATAAATAAATGTAACATCGATAAATGTAAAAAACCCACACTCACCAAGAGGGAGGCTGCCAGCTGTCTTCTTTTTCTTCTGAGATTGGCTTTTTGCGACTTTGAAGCATTATCAATTGATGGAAGAAGGCTGACTAACCTTCTAATCATCTTCTGCTTGTCTGTGTCTGCCATCTCAACAGCCTGACGTGCTGCTAACAGTCTTTTTTTTCTTCTAAGATTGGCTTTTTGTGACTTTGATAATCTCACTATGTCCGCCATTTTAAACACGATGAAAGAAAGGTTTTCTGGAAATTCTTAGTTCTTCTTCTACGCTTTATCCCGATTCGATGTCAAAATCGGGAGAATCGGGAAATCTGAACGCGTTTCCATTGTCTTCACCCGCGTGTAACCCGCGTTTGAACAACCATCGATTTCGTTTCCAGATTCTATTTCGCTCACCCCAGGCTCAATAGGTGAAAAAGGTCAAATAAATTGACCTCTTTCCTCGTGTGTGGTCTTTCTATCTTTTGCGGTTTTGTTGTCACCATCTCAGGTATTAACCCTTCAAATTACATTTAAGTTACTTTAAACAATAGACCATAAGAGCATGGTTTAGGTACATCAATGCAACTACTGCACTGCCAACTTCAAATTTTTAATTCAATCCTTCTGTGACATGAGGTGTTTTTAATCAGGAAGACCATTTTGTTCTGTTTGCAACCAGCTGACCAGGCAACCCTGGGGGATTTAGGTGACCAGGGCAGGGTACTTTTTCACTCCCAGGAGAAAATTTCTCATTCGTACAGTGACAAAGGGTATCACTGGAGGGGGGAAACATGCATTGGTTCTAGAATACAGATTTTTCTGGTCTTTATCAGGTAGGTAAGCAGTAAGGCAGCTGCTGTACCAGATTTTTAGTAAAACCCTCTTTGTTGGTAAAGTAGTTTTCCTCGTCTGCTGCATAAGATTCAAGCCTTATATTGTGCCTGCTTCAAATAGTAAAATTCTCAGCGAAATCATATTTTACTTTTATCTACTTAGTTACAAGGGCACCTCCAGCGGGTTGGGTGAATGCGTGATAGGACTTTTTAGGTTGAGTGAATGCGTGATCTAAGAAAAGCTGAAATGAATGTGAAAGTCCACTTTTGATTGCGTGAATGCGTGAATCTGCCTTGTTTTTTTACACACAAATTACCTCTTTTCACCCAAATTTGAAAAAAATCACGGATTTCTCCCGAGGAAATACTGAAACATTTTGCTGTGGAAACTATTTTATCGATTCAATATCGGGGGGGGTTTCATGGTTGGCGGAAGAGCGGAATCGGCCCTTTTTTCGGACGGAGTGGCGGAACTTGGTGAAAATTTAGACGGAATTACAGAAATTGGGTTCTCTGACGGAGACGGAAAATTAGACAATTTTAGAGCGGAAAAACAGAAGTTAGCAAAAAAATTTGCGGAATTTCAGAACTGGTAAAAGATATTCAAAATTTGCAGAATTTTCGACAAAAATATTGAATTTTAAAGGAATTTTGGTTCAATTTAAGACGGTTTGACGGAAATTGGAGGAAAAATTGGCAGAATTGCGGAATCGGGTACCCCCTGAAACCCCCCCCCCCCCCAATATCAGATTTTGGAGATACCTAGCTTTTAACTTATGTGGATAAAGTTTGGTGTGAATTTAATTTGGGGAATGCTCAATTTTGTAAATTTTGGCAGGGATATAAGTAGGAGAATGGGCGATTTTTGCAAAATTTGGCGGAGATTTAATTTGCCGAAAGACAACTACAGCGTTTTTTATTAAGGTGTTTTTTTTTTACAGCTCAAAATAGAAAAAATAATACGTGTAACATAAGATCAGTTATATCTGGTAATATAGGTAAAAATAGTTTGTTAAAATGTTATACGGTCAATACACGATAGGCTTAAAAATGGCATAAAAATAGTTTTCTGAAATTTCTCGATAAAGAACATGATTTTCCTTTAATTTTGGCAGGGATTTAATTCTGCGAAAGGGATTTAGAAATTTTGTCAAAATTCATCAAATTTATCCCCACCAAAATTTATTCACTTAAGATATTCTTTAGAACTATCAGTCAAACTTATTTATTGGTTTCTATAACATTTATTGAACTTATTTTGGTCAGAGGGTCAGAACTTTTATTGGCTACTTAAATTGGTTCTCGTCAAAGTTAATATTTTGCCAACTTATCAAAATTAAAGATTCACCTCGCGAAAATAAGTTCGCACAAAAATTTAAGTTTTCACTGTTTGAACTACTTTGAGTGGATAAATTTTTGCATGGATTTATTTTATCGGTGTGAACAAGCAAACCTAAGTTCAGACTGTATTTCCAATGATATTAGCACCTGATTGAGGCCCATAGGTTTTGATGATATTTAAGACTGCAAATCTTTTCAATAAAGTTCTCCGTAGATTCCATGAAACATATTTTACACAATAGATCAAAAAGGTTATGAAACTTAAATTTTTACAATACCATGGAAAAATGTTTTGACTTTTTTAGAAATCACAGTGGTTATTGCGTGGATTAAAAGTTTTCAAATTGATCAAAATTCACAATAATTATTAATCCACTTAAGGTTTTAAATTGGAAAAAAAATCAGACTTGATAAAAACAAAAAATCTTTAATATTATTGAATTGATTGTAAGAATGAAATGACAACAGCAGATTACCAAAGGCATTGGCGCAATCTTAACAACCAAGAAGGAGAGTTATTAGATAAGGACTACCATGATGATTTGGATACCTCAAGTGTGTCAAGTTTGAGTGAGGCTGATGACGCCTTTTTTAGAAGATAATGAAAATAACACTGGCAGTCCAAATGAATCATTTGATTCTTTAGACGAGAATGAGAGTAATGGTAATGATGAGGAGTATGAAGATTACTTTGAAGGGGATAGTTCTAGCAGTGATTCAGAAGATAATGTTGACATTGATCATGAAGGAGACCTCTTGTCTGATGAACTTCAACGGTGGGGCTGTAAGAATAAGGCTACCAGAAGTGCATTCGATGAGTTGCTCTCCATACTACGTGTCCATGGTCATGCAAACTTACCTAAGGACTCAAGAACTCTTCGAAAGACTCCTAAAACAGTTCAAACAACAGAAAAAGCAGGTGGCAAATATATTTATCTTGGAATTAAGCAAGGAATAATTCGATGTTTCAATCAACTTGAAAACTTTGAAGGTAATTTGATAAAGCTTAAGATAAATGTTGATGGACTGCCAATTTTTAAGTCAACTGGCCTTCAAGTTTGGCCTATTTTAGGAATGTTATGTAAACTGCATCCTTTCTTGATTACAGTATTCTGTGGCGAAAGTAAGCCAGACAGTGTTGAAGAGTTTTTGAATGACTTTTTATTGGAGTATAATTTTCTTGAACAAAATGGTTTAGAGATTGATGGGCAGATTTATAACGTTAAAATTCATTGTATGATATGTGATGCTCCAGCTCGTCAGTTTCTAAAATGTATCAAAGCGCACAATGGTTACTATGGTTGCGAGCGCTGTATTGTGAAAGGAAAGAAACTTAACGGCAAAATGGTTTTCCTTCAAACAAGCAAACAGAAAAGAACAGATGAATTGTTTGATCAAGTTGAATACTCTCATCATCAACATTTTGGTACCCCTTTGACTGATACTAGTATCAAGTGTATTGAGGAGTTTCCTTTAGACTCAATGCACCTTGTTAGTCTTGGGGTTGTCAAACGAATTTTGTTTTATTATAAAGAAGGCCCTAGGATCAGTAAATTATCTCAAAATCAACTTCGATCCATCACTGAAAAGCTTGAATCATTTAAGGGCAAAATGCCTACTGAATTTGCCAGACAACCAAGGGGGTTGAAATATTTAAAACGTTTTAAGGCGACTGAGTTTCGCTCGTTCTTATTATATTATGGATTCATTGTTTTGAAAGATGTATTAAGAGATTCTGCATATAAACACCACTTGACATTGGTTGTTGCTATTCGAATTCTGTCAGATGAAAATGATCTTGTTCGAAATGAAAGAAATCTTAACTATGCTAAGCAGCTTCTTGAATACTTTGTAAACCATGCCCCTCATTCTTTTGGTGAAGAATTTGTTGCATACAATGTACACAGCTTGATACACTTGGTAGACGATGTGAAAAAGTTCAATGTAGGACTGGATTCAATCTCATCATTTCCTTTTGAAAACTTCCTTGGAATTTTAAAGAAATTTGTTAGGAATGCAACTAACCCACTTGTGTCAATCATTAAAAGAGTATCTGAACTGGAAAGTGCTGGTTTGAAAATTAGCCAGAAAACTATTTCTACTAAAGTTTCTAAGAAAAATCGTGATGCTTGGTTCATTTTACATACAAATGAGATTGCTGTTGTAAAGAATGAACTTTCTAAAACAAGCTTTGTTTGTAACATTTATCAACAAAATGTTTTGACTGATTTTTTTCGAAATCCTTGTCCGTCAAGAGATGTTGGAATTTATTGCTTGAGCAATAGAGTCAATGGAACAGAAAGAATTGTCCGTCTTGACAGTTTCAGAAGAAAGTTAGCTGCTCTCCCTGTTGATGAAAAGATTGTCTTGGTTTCAATGCTTAATGATGCCAAATTTTGAATTTACTTTTTTTATGCAGAAAATTTTTGACGTTTGTAGTGTATTTTTATCCATTTCTCACTGGTTAATTGATTGATAACGTTGATGATATTTCTTGTTTGTAATAAAAATTATCTCCTCTTTGAAAACAAAATACAATACTTTAGGGGAACTGTTTTTTTTAGTGGAAACTTAATTTCTGTTCTTCTGTTTATTACTTACATTAATCGTAGAAATTTTAGCGAGACTAATTTTAGCGAATATTAGCGAGTCAGGAAAATCTTGATTTTTTTTGGATTTATTTTAGCGAATCACGATTTCAAAAAATTTTGCGTGGATGGATTTTAGCAAATACTCTTATTACATTATTGATTGAATTCGTTTTCTAGCATTTCTTTGCACTGAAACCCTTCCTATTGATAGAAATGTATCAAGGCAATATATCCAAAAATTTCACGCGGATAAATTTTAGCGATCTGTCGATTTGGCGTGTTTTAACGAGATTTATTTTAACGAAAATAGGGAAGACTCGCTAAAACGCTAAAATTAGTCTCGCTAAAATTTCTACGATTAAAGTAGTAATTATTTTGGTATAGGAAAAATTTTGTGTGACTAAATTTTGCTGTTTGAGGCCAAATTTGCAAAAATATGCAAAATCTAGCTTCCAAAAAAATAGTTCCCTTGAGGTATATTTTTGGTTCATTTTGGTATGGGTTTTAAGTTATTTTTATTTATTTACTTTTTCAGTTTAAAATTAAAGAGAAAAATGGCTTATTCCTACGTTAAAGTTGATGAAAAAGATGGCGGTTTTTCCAGAGTGATTGTTCCAGATGTTTGGAGGAGAGATGGATTGGTTTACTGGTGTGATTCAACAAATGCCAAACGCCAATTCAGGAATTGCGATCCTATTGAAAATACGTGGCCATGCTACAAGGAGCTGAAACATTATATTACAGCAGGTTTGTTAGTTGATTTTCAGTTAATTAAATCTTGCTTTAGAAGAATTCACTCAAGTTACCAACCAAGTTGCACATGAATTTCACTAACAACAGCTGGGGCTCTCAAAATCCTGATTTACTCAATTTTATTTAGATCTTCAGATTTGTGAAGATGTTCAAAATACTGTGGAGACAACAGCATCTGAGGCTTCACCAGAAAAGACTTCTCCTCTGGAAAATAATGATAGATCACCAGGTTAGAATACCCTTCTTTCTGTTGATAAAATTAATTTGTCAACGTTCTTGCTCTTACAATTTGGAATGTGTTTTTACCCGGGGTGGGGCAGTCAGGCTACTTTTCTTATACCTACGCTACATAGTCTCAACCTTCCTTCCTAGTTCCAAAGTCTACTCTCTGAAATAATTTCTTCCTAGCAGTAACCAAAATAGGATATGTGATACATAGTGTCCTTCAGGGTCTCTCCCCCCCCCATGCCTAGAATGAAAATTTTCCATTCCCCCCTCATTTTTCCCCACCCTGCCTCCAAAAAATTTTCTGTTCCCCCCCTCAAGCATAAAATTAAAAAGCTGTAATTTGATGAACTTAACGCTTATTGTTTTCCCTAAGGTAGTTCTAATTCAAGAGTATATGAAAAGGATGGTTGTCTTTAAACCATAATATTAATAAAACTAAGCATTACGCTATATCATCTCATAAAACCAGATGTTTTTCAATTTTGAATTGATTTTGGTGAGTCCCCCCCCCCCATGCCTAGAATGAAAATTTTCCATTCCCCCCTCGTCCCCCCCCTGGCTTCAAAAAAAATTCTTTCCCCCCTACACGTCCTTTTGACCTCAAAACCCATCCCCCCTGAATCCAGGGGGGAGGACACTATGTGATACTTCTGCATGAAAACAAAATATTCCTTTCAGTTATTACATACTGTACATCCATTTTCCCATTAATTGTAGATAAAATGTTGCCCAGTGCGCCATCACAAAGAAGATACAGCCACCTAACAAAGAACAATTCTTCAAGCTCCAATCTCAGATCAGATATATCCCATACCTCAGACAATTCTTCAAGCTCCCGTAGCTCAAGCCCTGAACAGAAATCAACAAAAGGCAGCCATCGTCGAAGGTTGATTTCATCAAGTTCTAGTCCAGTGAGAGATGACATATCCCGTAGCCCTAGCCCTGTACCAAAATCAAGAGCTGGTTCCAATGTTTTGCCTTCAAAAAAAAGGGATACACTGAATCAAAGTCGATCCAGCATTCCAAAACATTGTGCTTATGGCAATCAAGGTATATACTAACTCTACTGAAGAGACTTATTTTTTTGCATGTATGTACACTTTCATATACTTTATAGTAGATTGAATTGCTCCTTCAAAACACTGGGCTCAAACCAATCATTATAACACACTATGCCACTCAATTGTTCTATTGAACAATGGAATATTTTGCAATGTTATGACTTCAAAATCTCCAATAGGAAATGGAATGGGTTCTGTTTTAAATGGAGCTGTGCAATGTTTTTGCAGAATAAGCTAGCAGAATAAGCTAGCAGAATAATGAAAAGATATACTTACTGGCTTTAAAATTGATCAGCTGCCTTTTCCTATACCAACATAGTATCAACCTCCCTTCCAAGTTCATCTCCTAGTTCCAAAGTCTACTGTCTGAAATGATTTCTTTCTAGCAGTAACCAAAATAGGATGTGTGATACTTTAACATGAAAATGTAATATTCCTTGTAGCTATATTACATACATTCATTTCCCCATTAATTGTAGATGAAATTTTGCCATCACAAAGAAGAGACAGCCATCATAAAGAGAATAATTCTTCAAACTCCAATCGTAGACGACCAGATGTATCCCATACTACCTCAGACAATTCTTCAAGCTCCCGTAGATCTAGCCCTGTACAGAAATCAACAAAAGGCGCACATTGCCGTAGGCTGCTTTCATTAAGTCCTTGTCCAGTAAGAGATGACATATCCCGTAGCCCTACTCCGGTACCAAAATCAAGAGCTGGCTCCAATGTTTCGCCTTCAAAAAAGAGAAGAGGTGCATTGAATCAAAGTCGATCCAGCATTCCAAAACATTGTGCTTATGGCAATCAAGGTATATACTTAGTATACTGAAGAAGTCATGAGACTTCTATTTATTGCAAAAGTATTTATCAAGTTTTACAAATCTAAACCATGCAATGTCATTTACTAAAGCCAGATTGACGATTTATATATGTATATATTTCATATATATACATATGTGTATATTTTACAGAGGTCTGGATCGCTCCTTCAAAACGCTGGACTTGCAAGAACATTCCAGTTATTCAAACCAATTATTAAAACACACTACGTCACTAAATTGGTCAGATGCCCAGTAGCCATGATAGCCATTTTCCTGTTAAATTACTCAATGTTGAAAATGATGATGATGATTTCTCTCCGCAGCTAACAGTAATGTTTGATTAAATTTTAGTTGATGATGATATCAATATTGGTGAAGCAGTACGTCGTTCACCTAGGTTGAACTTATCATCGCGCAGCAATAGCAGCATTTCACAAGGTAATTCAAACAATTTTCCTTCGGGTGAGACTAATTTTACTTTTTAAGACGCACTAACCGTCACAGTACTGAAAGTCAAACTTACAACAAAACGGTTGAATTTGACTGTTAGATCTTTTGATTTTAAATTCATGCATTATTGCAAGGAAATATACCATTTTTTTTAAAACAAAGTTGCATTTCATGTCTACACAATGAAATTTAAGCTGGATTTAAGAGAAGTCTGAGTTGTTTTGACAAAAGGTTTATGTTTCGTTTAGTTACCAAGGCATCAAATAGGACTTACGCGCCAGAAAGGAAAGGTAAGATGTTATATTGTTAGCTATCTAATTTGTCATTAAATTTTCTTCAAGGCTGTAATAGTCATGCATTTTTCATTTTATCAATCCCTTTCAATGACATGCTAACGTATTTGTTTCTGCGAAGTATATCACTCAATTGTACTTTCAGATCAATCCAATGATAAACACCGCCATCAAAACACCGCCATCGAAAACAAATCACGTTACCCTTTAGAAACAGCAGGTATGTACTTAATGTATACAATGTAAAAAGTTTGCTGTCGAAGAAGGCTTTCAAACCAGTTCAAACTACTTTTTGCCAACAAGATCGTTGTAAACATCCAAAAAGGAGAATTTACTAAAAAACTTCGATTTGATAAAACGTTCAAAGTTTTCTTTTATGTGCTATTCGAATACTTTTCATTGTTTCTTCAATTTAGAATTTCAAAGGAAAGTTTTGAGGCTGCTCCTTGAGATCAAATCAGCTGTCACCGACTCAAACAGAGACGCTTCATCCAGCTCAGTCATCTTCGAAAAGCTTCAAACGGTCGAAGATATGCAACACTTTGAAAAAAGTCTGAATGACAAAGAAGAATTTGCCAAATTTGTAAGTTAAATTTCTTTTTTTATTTACATTTACATTAAAAACTCGAATAACATGACAATTTGAAATTGGCTGAATTGAAAAAAAATATTCTTAAAGACCAATTAATTTCCTTCTATAATTCAATAATTGTTAACCTTTATCCAAAAGGGTTCCTCAAAGCACAAGTACACAGGATGTATTATTGATGTTGTTTCTTTAAGCTTAAAATCCAGAAATGTTATCAGGAATCGTAAGGACATTTTTATGTTTCAGGGGATAGAACTGGATAATTTTCATTCTTTATATGTGTTACTTTATACTGTATTTCTTTGTTTTCTTATTTCATCAGAAAAGTTTGTTATCCACAATTGGAGCATCAGGCGTACGACCAACAATAAAAAAGATGCTTCTAATGTAAGTATTCAGATTTATGTTGGCTGAAAACAAACGTGGTGCAGTTTTCCTGATTCTTTTCCTTAAGTGCACACAGATCAACAAGTCGACTAATAAAACTTAACTTTTTTGTCATTTAGGATTACGGACAATGCTGTAATGTCCTTGCTCAACTGGGAAGGGACGTTGGGCAAGACCGGATTTAGTACGTTCCCCAATTTGTTGCGAGCAATTGAAAGTAAGTACAACATTTTATTGCTCACCTTTATCTCGTACCTTATTTTTCGAAGGTCTTCATGTTTTCTTCGAATTTTTTTTCAAATTGCCTAGGGCATTGATAGAAAACTATTGAATAAAACTTGGTTTATAATGTGACTCTTTGAACTGGAAATTTTTCTCTCTACATTACACTTTTAACGAAGCAAAATTTTCGTATAAAAACTGTCTACAGTAAGTGATTATAAACATGTCACTTTTTCACAGCATGCATCTTAAACAAATTTCGAGGGTCCACAGACGACAATGTGAAGAAGGCGATTCAAGGAATTTTAAAAGACGCGCCTGATCGTGAGGGAGGTTCAAGGTATGAGCGTAAGAAAAGCGGACGCTAAAACTGTAAATAGAGATATATTTTAAAGTATAGCACGTAGCACACTCATGTTTGAAGATCTGACTCCTAGAGTCACTGAGCTTTTCATTCGAATGCGAAACCAGGGTGCTTCAAACGCTTTCTTGAAGAAGCAAGTTGTCAAATGTTTTTCCAGGTTTCCTGACTGTTTTATGAAGTATGGGAAAACCGTCGAAGAATTTTTACATATTTTCAAATTGTGAAATTGTTTCTTGTGTATGTTTTTTTTTTTTTTTTTTTTTTTTTTTTTTTTTTTTTTTTTTTTCTGTCTAAAGAATTAGCATTAGCATCGGAGGTATTCATTTCCTACTTTTCTTTGCCCTGTGCAGTTCTCCCGTCGCGGCACGCCGAACCGGGTTCTCGGCCAACTTACGATTCTATTCTTTTCAGTTTTTGTGTGATTTTTTCTATTTTTATGTAAGATTGTGTTTGTTACAAATGTTTGTTTCACCTGTAGTGTACGGGATAGTTGGTACAGTGTGTCTTTCTGCCCTTTTGTACTGTATTTTGTTGTAGTGTCTGTTTGTTGTCTGTTATTTATTTGGAAGCTGCTGGTCAGTTCCTTTTTACTATGTTTTCCGAAGGCGACTGAGTGTGGGCCCTTAAACACGTGGAAAGTCACTATGCCAGTCACAAGTCTGGGACTTCGGGTTTTGTTTTGTTTATGTATCCTTTTTTTTTTTTTTTTTTTTTTTTTTTTTTGATTTATTTGATGTGTTTGCTTTTGTATTTGTCCCCATTTTGTATGTATTTTGATGAACTTACGGAAGTGTGTTTATCAAAAAAGTTTTTTGCAATTCATTGTTTCTCCACTATTACTTTTCTTCTATCTTCATTTGGATTAGGTTTTTCTTTCACATACCACTATTTAAATTCCCTTTAACTTTTTGCTAAATTACCCTCTGTTTCGGAATGATTAAAAAATACAAAATACCAAAAAAATCGTAAATACACACAATTAACAAAAATATTCTTAACTTTTTTCGTTTTTATCAGTTTGAGTTATTTATATATCAATACTTTTCTTTTTCTAAAATGACAGATATTACATATCTTCACTATATATAGGAGTAAGTTCTTTGACGCTAAACTGTAAATAGAGATATATTTTAAAGTATATGTAGCAGTAAGCTCTTTTAAAAAAAAGAAAAACCAAAACGCAAATTTAACATCATTTGTTTCATTTATCTTTTTCTCAACTCACTTTGAAAATTTGTTTATTACTCAAATAAAACTCCTACACTCCTACATTTTATCTCACTTCTTTATTTTAACTTTTTGCTAATGAGAGCTTAGCCCCACTGGTAATTTTCATCCCTTTTTACAAGACTGTTAACCCGAAGATAAACAAAAATAATATTAATCATTCGTAAAAATAACCATTATTTGCTCCGTCGCGAAATAAAGAATCCCATACGACTGCGCTAAGTATGACTTCTTAGTTGACGTATCTATGACGTCTCGTCTTGAGACTCGCGGCCTTGTGGGACCTCCTGGAGAAATGTCTGGCGAGACGTCATATGCCGTCGTCTCACAAGTCTTTCAAAACAATACCATCTTTGAGACGTCCTAATAGGACGTCTGTAATATGTATTTTAGGATGTCTTGGTGCCCACTGGGGTAGTATTTTTTCAGTAATCCTTAAATCTTGTGAATAAAGTAACATTTAACCAGACTTATTGCCCTCATTATATTCAAATTTGTATTTTTTTTAGGACTGATAAGTACATATTTTTAAACACCAAAACAAAGCAAACAATATGCCAGTTCTTTCTGGACAAATATATATGTATACTTTATTATGTGTGCTTTGATTTCTATTTTAATCAACCCTCTCAACTGCTGATCTTTCAACTATCATTTAGGAGTATAGAATGGGCTTTCTTAGTACCATTTTCTCTAAGTATTTTTTACCACTGTCGTGGATTAAAATATTATTTTCTCACGATGAAAGCTCTTGCTAATAAAACGCTAAGATTTTTGAAAATGACTTTTGAAAAAACAATCCAAGGTAACTTTAATCAGGCACACAAAATGTTTGGAGAGACTGCGGGTAAGCAGTGTGCTACTAACACACTTTTTTCAATATGTTGGACAAAAGTTCGTTGTGTTAATATTTGGAAAGATTATGATCTAGATTATTTTTTACACAAAGGAGACCCAGTTTTATAAAAATACTAGAATTAAAAGATTTTTGTTAAATGATGAGCTTCCTCGGATTATTTTTGAAAATAATTACTTTGATATCACTGTCATTGAACAAGTTGATTTTTCTGTTGAAATACTTTCTGACAAAGATGACATTATTGATAAAAACTTCCTTGTTATTGAAGGCAATTACATCTCGATTTTAAAAGAAAAAAAACCCTTAATACATTCAAAATTGTATTTGTTTGATTCTCATAGTCGTAAACAAGAACTTGGAGGAACCTTTAGAACCACGTAACTTGTAACTCTCACCTTTCTTTTACTAAGGCTAAGTATCCCTTTTTTATATATGTCAATAATGACCTTCATTTTTAAGGAAATATTTAGTCGCAATTTTGCGATTCTTGTTTATAATAAAAACAATAATATAAATGATGATTTAAATACTTAGTACCATGTAGACACGTATTTTTATAAAAACATCCAACATTTTTGGAGCCTTCGCCCTTAAGTATTTTTGTCCATTTTCCTGTGAAATTCGGTGTTCTAGCGTCCACAAAGCCTTAAAATGTTCTTAACTTGTTCTTAACATTTTGCCCATCGAAGCCTTATGTTCTTATAAAGTTTGTTCTCATACAAAATAAAACGTGTAGTGGAGTAGTTTTGGGGCTCATCGGGTGCAGTTCGAAGAGGATACAATAAAAAAATCTAAAGGAAGGCAAAAAGATACAGATTTAAATTAATGATGCCATGATGATGCCAAACCTTTGAATCTCCGTCTGCAGCATATCCAATGACATGCAAGGATTCCTCAAGAGCCAATTTCCTAACTTCGTCAAACCAATCCTCTACAGTCTTGTGATCTTCTCCTTTTGTTGCTGGCTGAATAGAGATGATGCAAGGGGGGCACCGATTCGTAGCGGCGAGAGTAAAAAGAGATTTGCTTATCTATGATCTCATCAGCCGTGAAGACAGTTAAATCGTCATGAGTAGCAAATCCAAAAATTTTATTACATCTAGTTCGTAATGCTGAAATTATTGTCGTTGCATCAACAGCCAATGCAAAAGGCCCGGGGTAAGAATATTCTTTGTAAAACTTTGATGCGTTTGTTAATGAGGCTGCAGAAAGTTTTGTAGAAATTGAATAGTTTGGTTTTGCTGTGCGATAAATTGTTGCTAACGACGGGCCTCCAATGTGTTCCTTCAACACCTCCACCGCTTTTCTTCCGCCATAATCCAATACCATAGCAAACAATGTTTTAACAAGATTTGACCACCTGTTTCTTACGATAAAAAGCAATTTAACATACAGTATAATCACGTTCTTGTTTTAAAAGCTTGGACTTTCAATCTGACAAAGGGCTATTTGTTCCACTTTAATCACAATCTTTACAGTGTGAAGGGAAAAGTTGGCACCCCTTTTGATTTGACGTTGAGATTCTTTAAGCTTGAAAACCATTGAAGAATTTTTTTACCCCGGGCCTTTTGTGTGAATTTCGAGAAAAACTTGCGTGAATGCGTGAATTACGAAAATATTTTACGTGGATTTTGGGTCCGCTAGGGTCCTCATATAGGTATACCGTCGAAATGAACGGGAGAGTCCATCATCCGTTGAAAATATTTACTCTTAGGTGCCAAATAAACGGGGGGGTTCAAATAAATGGGGGTTGGAAAATTTTCAAAATCTTAATAAACGGGGGGGGGGCCTAATTGCCGGGGGGTTGGAAATTTTACTTCTGAAAACTTAAAAAAGGGTAAAATCATTGAATTGTAATATGTCAGTCGACATTGAATGTAATTGCACGTATTCTCAATAAATGTTTGATGTAATGCCAATAGCTGAGAGTCGCAATCTCTAGAAACTGATTTTGATATTCTCTCCAAGTTTTGCTTGGCTTCTTGTGCACCTCTTTTTCTTTCGTTATCTTCGATTAATTGTAAAGTTTTTGAGAAAGAATTCTCAGAAGTGACTCTGACCAGATGTTCATTGTCTCTCGCCAAATTATTTACCTTAAACATAAAACACACGGAATAATTACCCTGGAAGTATTCTTACGGTATGGTTTAAACTGCTCCCGTCGGAGAAATCATTTCATTAACGTGAGAGTTTGCTTTGAGAGTTTCAAAAATCGACCGACAAAGTTGGCGTGTGTAAATTCGGCTGAAAGATATTCTTACGATTCGGCCAAATTTTATTTTATTCTTATAAAAGCTATTCTTATAACTTAACGTGTGTTTTGCTTGACTGGTTAAAACATCGCAGGAGGGTGAAAGAAGCGTCCTATTCCTTGGAATCATTTTGATGATTCCTAGTTAAGAGAAGAAGGAAACATATTTATTTTTACCTTGTTTTGCAAATCACTTTCTTGCTGGAGCACCACTTCTCTACTCTTCGCAGAAATTTTCTCTACAGTAGCTTTATCTAGGGCTTTATGTCGATCGGTTTCATCAATAGAAGCTGCAGCGGATGCAGCAGATTTAATTACCGACGAAATCGCCAAGGCAGTCTTGTTTTCCCACTTCTCTGTAATCTGTTTTGTACAAACTTCGTGTGCTTTAATCTAAAAATGAGACAAAAACGCATAGAAATATAAAGGATAACAAATACCTTACTGTAAAAAGATTGGTTGGGAAAACCCAAAAAATTGCCAACCCTGTAGTTCCTTTCTTAAGTTAGCCATAGTATAAGAACCGCAGCTGGAATGATAACATCTGAATTTCTGTTGCTCTATCTATGTCGCATTTGAAGACTATTTATTGATCAGTCTGTCTGTCCGAAAACTTTGGGGCAGACTTGAGACTTCAAAAATGGTCGGATTTGGCTGAAATTTGGCACACTTGTTCCTTGGGTGAATATCGGGGGGTTACTTTTCATTTTTTGAAAATTTTCATTTTTAAGGCAGTGGTCACAATATTTCGCCAAAACCAGGCTAAAACTTTGGGGCAGGCCAGAGACTTCAAAAATGGTTGGATTGTTTGAAATTTTGCATACTTGATCCTTTAGTGAAATTCTTTATATGTTATTTTCATGTTGCAAATAATTTCATTTTGGGGGTCTAGGGACAAGTTTTTGTATCTAAAAAGCAAAATTAGAAATTTTTAGCCAATTCAACATATAGAAGCCTCAAATTTTGTTGATTGAAATTAGTCTATCGATTTTAAAAAATACCCCTAAAATTAGCTCAAGTATTCTATTGGGTACAGATTCAAAGCTCTAGCGATAAAAAGACTTTTTTTTGAAGGAAGATAAGTGAAAAGTTTCAAAAACTAAGACAGAGATAGAACAGCAATCAGCTGAAAAAGACAATGCAGTACATATTCCAGCCGCGGCTTTCTTATACTATGAGTTATCGAATTCTCCAAAGAAAAATCATGATAATCTCACCTGAGAAATGTCAAATTTTGATAATGTTTGTTTATGACTGGAGCCGCTTTCTTTACTTTTTACATTGACGTGAATTCTTTCCTTTGATATTTTTTTGAAGAAGAAACCAGCACCGTCTAAATCAAAAATTTATCAATTTTTTCCTTTATAGCTCCTCTTCACAAACCTCTCAACCCCAACTCTGGGGGATGGAGGATGAAGGGTACAAAAGTTTTGGTCACCCTAGTCCCACTAGGTTTTAAAAATTGATTTAATTCTGCTCCCCCCCCCCCAAGGTTGTAAAGACAGTCACCTTATCGGCCCCTTTTACGCCGGCCCTTATTACTTTAGGCGTACAAACTTTCGCGAGCAGAAACTTTCGCGAGGTTGAAAAATCGTGAAATCACGACATTTACTTTCGCGAATTTTACGCCACAGCTCAATGTTTTTAATTTTTACGCAGCCCTTATTACGCCAGCAACAAAAGAATAACGCCAATAAGATAAATGTACAGCAGAATGTCCATATGGACCCCATTGTGGACCCAATATGGACTCAAAACTAGCGGGAAAGCATTTTCAAGGTTATTTTATGTAATGGCACTTAAATTATGTAAATAATGGTATTATCACAAAATATGAGGTGTATACACCAATTTACAACAAGATGTTTTCTCATGCTCAATAGGATGCTGGCGGTGCAAATAGATATAGATTGTCATGCAATGAAAACATTAAATGCTCCAAGAGAGCTGTTTTAGAGATATGAAAATAGTAGTACTTTTATTATTATTTTATTATTTTTATATGAACAGAGCATTACATAACTTTAAAAGTTTTGAAGGAGATACACGTGTTTCTTCCACGCGAAAGGCAGTAGTCTACCTGTCATTTTCTTGACAAAGCAAAATCTCATTTTCAGCTTTATATATATATGTTTAGATACTTAGCGTTATGCTTTTTTTACCGAATTTGAGCCTAAGTAGGCTTATAAACGTTATTCTTATAAAAAGAGTGTATTCTTAAAATTTTCACCTGTCACCTCGTTACTCCCTGTTACCATGTGCTACCTTTTTTAGTAACAATGAATAGCACAGTTAATTAAACATGTGGTATTTTTTAGGGGTCCATATTAGGGGGGTCCATATTGGGGGGTCCAAGTTATCCCTAAAGCTTGCTTAGTTTTCAAGATGTTCCTGGGTTATAATCCCGGGGGGGGGCACTGGGTTTGCGGACTGACGGTATGTGCGGGCCAAAAATTGGCTTTTAAAATTGCACCCTTACAGTGCAGCAAAAATCAGTGAAAATCATACCCTTAGAGTGCATTTTCCCCCAAATTTTCGATCCCTTTCGTGCAAAAAATGGTCAAAATTCTAGCATTTTTGGTCATAGTCGGGGAGCAGAATTCAATATCTCGAGTTAGAAGCGTTTTTGCTTAACCCTAAAAAAGAATGGGGTTGTTATATACCGTTGGAACGGAAATTTTATGCTGATTATGGAAACCTAGGTCTTAAAAAGTCTATCCTGGACGATTTTGAAAACGAGGCTGGAGTTTGCACTCCTCCGTGGTGTTTTTTCGATTTTACCTGTTTTAGAAAAATGCTGACTGTCAGCAAAGCAAAGGTTTTTAGAATTTAATTTTTTTTGAAAATTGCTACCAATAGAATTGCCTTTTAGCAAAAAAATCAAAATTTTTGAAAAAAACATTTTTTGCACTCCTTCGGTTCAAATGACTCCTTCTTGGAGGTTTTTTGCAAAAATCAGCGTTTTTACAAAAATATACTGCTAAACCAAGTCTGCTGGCAACTGAAATTCGGTTCAAATGACCCTTTTAATGGTTTTGACGGAAGAACTATATTTTACCATGACAAAAAACCGAAAACTGCTGTCAAAAAACAATTATTTGGCTTTTTGCTCTCCTTCTTTGGTGTTTTTTGACAAAAATCGATTTTAGCCGTTTTTAACCAAAATTCGACTTTTACAAACTATTCCCTTAATTTTGGAAACTGAATGCCTTCGTATCTCTAAAAGTTATTCTCCATTATGTAAAATGATGAAAAAAATCAAAAGTTGATCTCCTCCGTTGATCCTTTTTGACCAAAAAGTTATGTTTTTGAACGAATTTCTGCCTAATGGATTCCAGGGGAATTTCAGGCTTAATTTAGGGAACCCAAAATTTGCGTACACGTGAAATTTTTTGATTTCAGTACCTTACTCGAGATATTGAGCTTCAAAAAGCGCAAAAACTGGACAAAATAGCTGTTTCTGGCTGAAAAACACGGTTTTCAAGGGTTAATATCTCGAGTTAGGTACAGAAATCACCTATACTTGCAATATATCTCTAATCTTAATTTTTTGAGAGCTTCCCAAAAATATACAACAGATCTCCATTTTCTCGAGCTAAAATTTTCATCAATTTTTAACCCTATGAATTTTGCCTGAGACCGTCATATTTGTCCGAAAATCACACCAAAGTGTCCGAAAAAAAATAGGAAACATAGTAATTTCGATTCCCCTACCCCTTAGCTTTCCAAAAATGTNTAATTGGAAACATTGCAATTTTGATTCCCCTACCCCTTAGCTTTCCAAAAATGTATAACAAGTGCTTCTAACAAAACATTCGAGCGATTCCAAAAAATCGAACAAAATTCCCCCTACTATATTAAAAGGCTAGAATCTTCAATACTGATTATTATAGCCCTGCAATACAACTGTCAATCATTTTTAAGATAACTGATTGGATGATTAATGTCACGTTGCCGGTCAATATTTCTCCATATTGACCAGTTAGGAAATTGACATCATTAAAATGTCAATTACTTTTATTACTTTATTTTTGCAGGGCTATAAATGGATTATTAACCTCAGAAGCCTGTCTCTCTTGCAAAATATCGACCTCGTTCGCTCGTATTGGACCTCGCTTCGCTCGTTCCAATACGTCACGAACTCGGTCGATATTTTGCCAGAGAGACCGGCTTTTCGAAGACTACTCTTACTCCCAAAAACCCAAAAACTAGATATTTGTAATCATATAATTTGCTTAAGCTTAACATCAGGATTTGCTTTCTCCATCATTAATTCTTTGAATAAACTGGCTCGTCCTTTAGGCGTACAAACTTTCGCGAGCAGAAACGTTCACGATTTTCGCGAAATTTGGCCCTTTTCGCTAAAGTAAATGTCTTTAAAAATTCTAGGAAGGGCATTTCGCGAAAGTTTATGCTCGCGAAATTTTTTTGACGAAATAGAAAATCTGTAAAACTTCTAGGAATTCTTCTTCTGAATAAAATGTACCTTTTATGACAGATTTTAGCCTGCTAAAAGGTTGATAAGTCAAAGGACAAATGTTTCAAGCCAATCCAAAAAGTATTTGTCCCTTCAAGCCATTTTTTCATGTGAAGTTTCAATATACGTCTTGATTCGCCAAGTTATGCTCACGAAAAATTTTCCGTTAAATTCGCGGAAAGTAAAGTCGTGATTTCACGATTTTTCGTCCTCGCAAAATTTCTGCTCGCGAAAGTTGTACGCCTAAAGTACCTCATTTTCCCCTTGTTTTACAAAAAATTATACATTTACTCTAGTATGCAAAGCTTTTATTAACAGGCAGAATAAAGGGAGGGTGTTATGTATCACTTATTAAATTCTGACCTAGTTCCTCTGTTATAATGGAACTAGCAGGAACCTTCAATTCTTAAGTCGTTGTATAATCCGTATACTGTAGGTTATACATGGAGTTTGCACCTTACATAGTCTTTACAAGTTATAATGTACATAGAAGAAGAAGATTTTTTACTAGAAAAAAGTACTGCGTATTCAAACTTTTATGTTGTCAGGTTTATTATCAAAAATCCATTATTTGATATGTATCATTTTTGGAAATTTTACCGAAAATTTTACGGGGCAGAAGTATAGAAAAGATCTTATTGATAGCCAATCGCTGGGGTTGATACTTTTGAGTTTCATTAGCATGAACCAAGTTTGTTAATAACGCTAAAAAATGAAACAATTTGTCTTGGACACTAAGATTATTTGTTTCTGATGAAGGCAGTGGGATCTGCTAGCCCTACATAGAAAGCATTGAATTAAGTGCAGAGGATGTTTTAAACGTTCTTGTATCAGTTACAACAAATACCAGGAGGTCGGTCCAATTATCAAAGACTCCCATATCAATTGATTAACTTGCTCTAAATACCATGGTTTTTAAGTTTTGCCAGTGCTGGTGAAATGAGGTTTTGATCAAAAATTTGCTAAGGGATTGTCTACATATCTACCGGACTTCCTTTCCACTGTCCCATCATTTTATTAATACGCAAAAAGTATCTGCCGGTGGTCGGTCAAATAATTAGACCAAATTGATCAATTGTCTGTCTACGATTGAAACACAAATCTACAATGATACAAAAACAGTAGAAAAAATAACAAGTGAAAAAAAAAACAAGTCTTCGCCCATAACGCCATTTGGTTTGACTTAAAACGAGTTATATAAGTCGCGGGCAGTAAATCTAAAATTTATTCGAAAACATTTTCCAAATGAGCTAAGAAAGGAATCACGACGGAAAAGATTGCCAAACGTTATAACGTCTCTGGTTATTGTCCACCATCTCAGATCTATTGCACTCTTGGTAAGTCTTACGGGTGGAGTCTCCAACACGCCCCTCATGTGTTGCTGACGCCTAAGGAATTGTTTCGCCCATAGGATGTCAGGTTACTGACGCTTGAAATTTTTGCCCTAAAATAAAGAAAGCAAAAATTTGTCATCAATTTATTTGTTGGTTTGAATTTGTTCATTTGCTTAATTGATAACAACTGGGCTCACGACTCTATCTACCAATTTCGTCTCTGTTGAGTGACTCGAAAGAAGAAAGACTGTGCACGTAAGGCACCCGACCGTTAAACTTACGAGCCATATTTTGAAATTTGACTTTATACAGTTTCACCCACCACTTCCTTTAAAACATGTGGTGCCAGGGCAACCAGCAGGGGGGTACTCTGTAACTTCTTACGCTTCTTTGCATTCGTTTGATGCAAAGTTGATTTTCAAGTCTTGCTGTTGGTGGTTCATCATATCAAAACAAAAAAGAACTCTACAACTTTTCCAAATCTACGGTTTTGGTACCCATAGTCTGTGAAGCATGCAAAACCTTGGTCTGTCCTGCAGTGCAGGTTTTGAAGGGTCTAAGCTCCATGTGAGTATCGTGCCGACATCGTGTCGATGGTCCATGCGACCGGTGACTTTAAGCCGAGCTTCGACGGTGATTGTGAGATTCAATCCTCCACCCCTCGAAAATTTAATACTTTTTTTTGTGTATTTATGTAATAGGGCACGCTAATTGCACCATTATAACTAAGATGTCGTCACTTCTGTAAGTCCAAAAGGGCAGATGTCGTGCTTTCGGTTGTTCCAAGCCAAAAACTCAATGCGGGACAAAAGGTTGTAAAAACAAATGAAATTTCAGTGAAAAATTATGAGAAATAGAGCAAAATGACTCTTCAATGTGTCAGAAAGGGGATGGAAGTTAAGAAAAACACTTTTGAAGTCGTTACATTGCTTTTGAATTGCTTTTGAGGGAACCAAAAGCAAAAAATCAGCGTTTTGACACTTTGAAAGACTTTGAAAGACTTTGAAAGACTTTGAACAGCTGATGGGTTTNGATTTACGGGGGGGTGTACAATGCCGGACAAAAGGTTGTAGGCAAATGAAATTTCAGTGAAAAATGATGAGAAATAGAGCAAAATGACTCTTCAATGTGTCTGAAAGGGGATGGAAGTTAAGAAAAACACTTTTGAAGTCGTTGCATTGCTTTTGAGGGGACCACAAGCAAAAAATCAGCGTTTTGATACTGGTGTAAGCCAGTTAATCAAGCCCTTGTGGTTTGCCCTTGCGGTTAGACTGCAGTGGGTGACTTTCAAAGACGGGTTTGGAAAGCACCCAGCAGTACGGTCAAGTATCGCTTTTTTTTGTATTACAGAAAACGCGAATTAAAGCTACGCTTTCGTGTTTTCACTTTCGATTTCACCTAATTTCATAGCAAACCCATAGCAACGAGGTGCACAGGCATAGTTACGAGTGACTGCGCAAAAATCCCAACATAAGATTGATTTTAAAACTGTTTCATTAGATAAAGCATTTAAAAATACACCTTCTCTATGCTGGATTTTTTTCTCGAGTTAATAAATCTCAAGATATTGTTCAAAAGATTTCCCCTTATTTCACAGATAAGAAAAAGTAAAGCTTACTATACTAACGCGAGCGCTCAAAATGAAGAATCACGTGACATTTTACTCTGTAATTAGATTGTGCGTATACGTCAATAATAAAATAAGAAGTCCGTGAGGAATTGCTGGCTGATTGGAATAATTTCACAGTTTATAATTCATTAAAAGCAAAAATGACATAATCAAAGAAATTGTGCATATTAATCACAGATATCTGTAAAGCCCGAAGGGCTAGATTTGCGGCTTTAATCAAAAAGTGAAGCTCATCTTTGGAAGGATTTCCTACCAGAGTCACGTGACTAAAATATGCAATTTCACCGGTTTGAGAGATGTGAAATAGCGTTTGCCGTCTACGTTTTTTGATCTCGCGCTCCGAAAACAATTAAAATGCTAGATCCTATCCATCGGCACGAAATTTAAAAAGTCAAATTTTTGCTTCACTTTTTTTTGCTGGAGAAAGCTTAAAGTTGCAAATCTAGCCCTTCGGGCTTAGATATCTGTGATATTAATATATTTAAATTTTTAGGAAACAGAACACAAAATTAGAATGTGTTCGTAGCTTTAGCGAAGAAGCAATTATAAAATACAACCTTGTTACCCCAAGAGAATCGACAAACTATGTTATGATTTCAACAATGATAGCAAGACTACTAATGTTAGCGGAACTCTCTAGGGAGTCTTGTTGTGATGTAACAGTAATTGTCTATGGAAAATATCATTGCAAACTAATGATAATGTACTGATTGAAAAAATGCAGAAAATGTCATATCTAGATCAATTTTTGGGTGTGTTAGAATGTGTTGAACATTATAATCGAATTATTTAAAGACGTTTTTCGTTGGTTGATGGAATAGCTGTTTGCGATTAGGTATAAGTACCAAATGTTGATTTTTAACACCAAGAAACGCGGTCTACGTCGTACGAGGGGTAAATCGATTGAGAATAGGGTCACCTGATTTTTTTACATGCTTCAGCTTTTTTCACATACACGTAAAATTCTACTGAAAGTATTACAAAACACCTCTGGTAGAGTTTTTCCTCGTTGTCAAAGAAGATGTACGTTTAATTGACGTAATGCCTTTACGAAAAATTTTACGTGCACGTGAAAAAGCTTAATCTTGGCTTTTTACGTAAACACTTACGTTTTCTTCGAAATTTTTTTCCATCCTTTTATTATTTTTGACATTTCAAAAAATGGACACGTGAATTGACTTGACTTTACCCCTCGGAGATCGTTATATTTGTTAGCCAGGAAACACTGTCTAACCTTTTTCTTTTTTCCTGCAACATCCAAAAGAGAAAATGCTGAACAAGGAATTCGACTTTTTTCGAGATTTCCGCAGTGAAGCGATAGACGGGATTCCGGTCTATATATTTGTCTGTTACGGAAATCTAAATGGGACAGAAATAAACTGTCCAAAACTAAATATTCAGTTGGAATGGTTTTTGCAATTTCTGATATTGAATTTTGAATGGGGACGAAATGAAAGTGAAAGTGCGGCTGGAATTTGTAAGGCTTTTATGCTAAAGGGGACGAAACTTTTATTAAGCTTTCCAGTGTGTCCACCGGGTCTGTCACACAGGGGTGTATAATTATTTGCCATCTGGTTTGTGTATTACTAATATCATAATGAATGTACAAAACATCAAGATGAATATAACACCCCTGTGTCACAGACCTGGTGGACCCCCCACCCCGGTGGAAAAATAGGCCAAAAAATCGTCCCCGGTGGGAAAAATACCCTACAATTTCAACCCCACTGCGAAATTGCTCTATGATTTTATCCCCATTGAAAACTGTATGTAAAAAATTGCACTCCAAAACCATCCCCACTGAAATTTTCGAGCTGGAAACAATAGATTTTCTATCCCCATTGGCATTTTGATAGAAATTTTCATCCCCACTGAGGGAAAAAGTTCTACCGGGGCACTGAGACAGGGGTGTAATATACAAATTTTTGCTTTTAGTTGAATCATGGCTGATCGTTGCGGGTACAAACAGAATTCTACGGTTGGAAGCACTTATGACGAGAAAGATTTTAAAATATTACTGGCAAAGATTTTAGATTGTGAAAAGAAATATCTTCATCCACTTAACGGGTAAGACAGAAAGCTAATACCTTGAAAACAGAATAGAAATCACACGTCGTCAGGCTTACCGTTTGAAGTATTCATTTTTTGGTTCCATGTGAATCATGTTTCTTTTATTTATCAGTAACTGCTTAATTCAAACTTAAGAGACCTACTTTACTCTTTTTTAGTCTCGCTGGCCTAACATGATCAGCCGCCAAATACCAATTTGCCCCAGAAATAAATATGTGTATTTATTGGGGGTTATATGTTGATAACGAGTTTCCCGATTCGAAGATACGGGAAACAAAGTTTCTTTTAGGATTCTGGCAGTGCAGTGCGCATGAGCAAAGTCTCAGTGGCATAAATGCCACGCTGTTCCAAGATGGTACCATCTCGGCTCATCTGGTTATCGTGTATACTTAAGCATTTCCTAATAATCTTATATTTTCCTTTCATGTCTCGTCTGTTTCCATGATGTTGGAAGTTCACGCTGAAGTCAACTAACCTTCGGAGGACATTCGGAGAATCGCCACAACCAAGAAATATCAGGCTACCCATATCAAATCTATCGCCTGTTCTTTCCATTGATGTGCTGCGTCAAGTTTTGACACCTTTAGAATGAACCCGTTTTATTTCATTTTCCTTGTTGATCACACGCTGTAACACTTTCAGGAAGGATTTATCCTATGATATATTGCACGCTTAAAAACACTCAAGGACTATTGCACTTCAAAGATGATCTCAACTCATCGTATTCAAAAGGATTCTTCTTCCGTTGTCATTTTACAATTTAATTTTATGAGCAGCTTCCGTTATATACGAAAGAAAAAGAAAGCTAAACCCATGTTTTCTCGCAGAAGTTTATCGAAATGTTTATACGATTTAGGTTAAACGTTGTATTATAATATTATTGTTATCTCAAGTAATTGTATTATCGAGGGTAGGAACGTAGGTAGCGGACTGGGCTGCAATCTTAAGGTTTTTCCTTGTGAAAACATCATAAAGCACCTCTGTTTGGCAGACTAAAACAACAAGAGAACACAAGGTTTTCATCCTGGGTAGGAGTGAGTTGCACACTTTCCAAAAGCAGCTTTACTTTGTGCCTATGCCCAGACGCCCGCTCCTACACAACTTTGTACGTAACGATGTCACCTCACATGATCAGCCGCCAAGTACGGTTTATTTCTTAGATCTTATATATAAAAAAAGGCTGATAAGCTCAAACTTTTGGATAGATTTAACAAGAATTACATAGAATTGGGAATCGACAGTGCAATATGAGAAATATTCAAAACAGGTTACTTTAAGAGTACGTGAAATATTTACAACGTACTTCAAATTCGAATAACCTAGACACACCGACACACGGAGGGGACTAGGCAAATATATGGTACGGGTATGCGAACAGAAAAAAATTTATTTCAGTCGCCAATGAGTTACGAAAAAGAGCTAAATTGCCAAATTTTCTGATTAGTTTCTACGGTTTTGCCCTCCAAATTTCTGATTACCAAACATCGAGCGGGCCAGCCCGTCTTCCAGCAAACCTAGTTCCCGCCGCAAATTTTTTTCCGTAAGCGGCCCAAGCCCTGATTTAGTAGCACAAGCCCTGTTTTAGCAGCCCAAGCCCTGATTTAGCGGCCCAAGACCTGAATTACCGGCTCAAGACCTGGGAAACTTTGCGATTTTTGAGACTTTAAAAATAAAATTGACGAAATTGCGAAATTGGGTTACGCTTATCCTTTTCTTGTCCTGGATCCAATCAAAACCTGCACGTAAAACATACCCCAAAATCAGTCACGTTTATAACATTATAACTCGTCTTTGACGACTGCTGGGAAGATTCAACGACAAAATTTTGAGAGTTAAAGTAAAGTTTATCCCTCAGCGCAGTCAGTGATGAATCCGATCTGACCGTTAGTGTCTCTTCAGCCATTTTTGAGATGAATAAAACGAATCATGAAATTTTTGTTATCTAAAGGGATGGGTGAAACCATGTTTGAATGAGCATATATCTTGGATATCTCTCTCATATCAAAACTGTTCAATGCGATCGAAAAAAATCTTTCTCAGCTGAATTCCATGATAGGGAATGTTTGTGAAGCTATTATAGTCATTGTTTGCACCAATATAAAGTTACTTCTGCAAGTTAGTAGTCTCCATCAACAGCTTTCGAAAGCAGCGAAATCGACGAAACCACTTTTGAGTGAAGTTTGTAAACAAAAAAGCAAGTTTCACACATTCATTATGTTCAAAAAGTATTGTCTTTTATTCCAATGTATGATAGAAGTCTATTCCAATACATTTGATGTTGGTTCCAAGTAGTATTCTTCTTCTTTCTTCCCAAGAATCACCAAATCTACTCAAAAAGCACTGTTTTGCAGTGCTTCCCCAGCCAAAAATGTAAACAAAATGGCTTCCGCCTCGATTTTTGTCCCGACACGCACATCAACTGCAGCGCAGCGAGCGGCTCCAGAATTTGGCTAATAGAGGGAATTAAAATCCACATTAAACGTGTTTTTACCACGCCCTCCAAGAAAGAAAACGTAGACAGAGAATCGATATACTAAAAAACTCATTACAAAAAGTTAAAGTCCTAGTTACATTTACTGAAAAGAATTTACTTTTAATAAATATACCTTGTCAGAAAAATTAAATCATAATAAATATTACGTGTTTTGCTTGCATAATTAACGGCTCTTAATCACTGCAACAATTTTCGGATGGCTGCACTGAATCTGTTGTCGGGTCTCAAGGGAGTAAACGCTTCGTTATCATTTTGTTAAATGTCAAATGAAGAGAAATTGCGTGCTGACAGTATATGGTTTGACTTTGATGTGAAGTGGTATTCTGAAAAGAGAAATAACAACAAAGGTAAGCTAGCCGTCGCTTTTCCTAATACAAAATATTTTTAAACTTGACTTCACTGCCCAGAGCCTCTTGGGAACTTGTTTTTGGTCGATATTGAAGTATTTTGCAAATATTGCAGAAGTCTACAAACCTTTTGTCCAGCATTGTACAGATGACAGATAATACAGCAGATTTCAAATTAACCTATTTTCACCGCTTTACAAAGGACATTTAGATCCAGCCCCACCGTACACCACTGCACAATGAATGTACAGCGGTCCCTCGTTAATGATGACAGTTTTTTATCCGATGAAGTTTGATTGGTGTTCGATGAGTTTGGTTAGTAAAAGTTCCAGCTTTTCCTCCCCGATGGGATGATAGATATTGGCTCGCTCTTTAAGCTTTAGCATGGACGTCAGCTAATAAGCTGTCGGAATGTTAAAAGAATGGGCAACAAGGTAATAAATCAAACTAATCAAACTTCACCGATCTTGATACAGCTTGATACACCTTTTGCTAATTAGGATTTTAATTTTGAACCATGGTACGTTGTTTGTATAAGATTCCCACTTCCGCACTAAGATTCTTGTTACTTTTATGGAACTTTCCCCTATATATTTTTCACGGGATAGTCGGCAAGAGATTGGGGAGGGTTTGTTTAATGGGATGCAGTTTAAAGCAGTTATAAAGGAGTCAAAGTTTAATCTCGAGGAGTATTATTTCTTTAAAGCTTAAAGTTGGCTAGTTTTTACCCTGCAATTTTCTAGTCCAGAAGTTGGAGCTCAACTACACTCATTTTTTTTATAAGCATAACGTTTATAAGCATACTGAAGGTCAAATTTCCAGAAAAATTAAGGCATTGAGGCTCAGCCAAAGAAATTTTTAGAATCATAATTTCCCAAACTTCAGAAAATACATGTAACAGAAGAATGAAGAAGAGAATTACAAACAAAATTCGAAAAATTGCAGGTGATTTTATTTTGTTTAATCTCTTATAAATAACACAACTTGGTCTCTTAAGAATGTACACTATCTAAACTTACGTAATTTTTTTACCAAGCATAGGGTTAAGCATAATTCGAGTCTCAAAATTGAGCTTTACTTAAGCATAGTGAGCCGAAATTTACCGTATGCTTATAAAGAAAATGAGTGTGCTTTTTGCCTTTAATGGGCACTCCAGAAAATGTCTGTACATGGGGGTGGAGGATATAGTGTCTGGAGGGGAGGGTAGTGAAAAATCTACGAAATTTGCCTTGCCCTGGGGGGGGGGGTAAACTTGCTCTCAATGGGATCAACTCACAACTGATGCTTGTCCGGGACGGGAGGGGGGCTAGACCTGTTGTCCAGGGGATCAAAAGTCAATGTCCAGGGGGGGATTTCCAAAAAATGTTATATCCTTCACCCCTCCCCCTTCTTCAAATTTTTTCCGGAAAAGTCCAATGATTTTGATGGTGGTGGGCCATCATTCATATCAGAAAGCGAAGATAGTATACAACAGATTTTTCTGACTAGCCATTTTTCTCAATTTTAGATAAATTCTACTGTTTATAAAAAGAAGTTGATATAAACTTTGCGCAAGTGAAAGGAGTCTTTATCACAAGTTCCTTCAAAGCACAAAATGAGGTTTCTGGCATCAAAGAATGAAAAGTTCATTTTTTCTTCTTCGTTTTCAAAAAAAAAATTTTTCTCAAGTATATTGCAGTTCTCTGAATTATTCTGAATCGAAAGATTTTGTTTACGCTTTATAGAATAGAATTGTTTAGTCGCATTTTTTAAGGAATCTTTTCTCTAATGGATTGAGATTTTTCATAAAAAAAACAGGGTATCTATGACCTGTGTGTACAATACATTGTGTATATTTTGTGTAACGCTTCATTCAAAATGCATAATGCTGCAGGAGTCACGTTTCACGCGTCTTCGTCGTTGATGTTCAAGTATTATGCGAAATTTTTTCTACTTTAAAGTCGTCTTGTTTTGAATTTGTTTTAAAATTCGACCCTTGCAGTGCAATCTCACAAAAACACACCCTTACAGTGCATTTTGCCGATTTTGGGATACTGAAAAACCCCACCCTTAAGCGCGGCACACGACGTAGGCCAGATCATATGAGTTTAATCATCATTAAATTTGGGTCAAGCTGGAGTTTTTACAAGGTTTTCGATGATTCGGTTGATGGTTGAATCTTGAGACAAAGGATTTTATTGCTTTTTCTAAAGAAACGCGTCATTTCTATTATTTCAAATGACCAATTAGTGAAGTATCTTATGAAAAATCCACCTCATCCCTTAAATCTAAGGTAGAGAGTTTTCCATATGTGGTAAAAGTAAAAAAAAACTGATTATTTATAAAAATTGATTATGTAGGCTAATCTTGAGACCTACACTTATACATTTAGATATGATTTCCTTAAATAGCATTCTTATCAAATTGCTACCGAAAGCAATGACTTCTTGATAGCCAGACTCTTGTGTTAAATCCTTCTACCCAAATGATATTCATATTACACTTTGTTCCCCGATTTTATGAAAAGATCATAACGACGGGGAACTAATAACAATGACGAACAGTTTTCATTACAACTTTTGAAGTTGTCTTATTTTCTCGTGGTACTAAAAATGGACAAAAAATTCTTTATGTAAAAACGTACGATACAATTATATAGTCAATGGGGTGAAGCAAAAAAAAAAAAGATCAGCA